>NW_015169808.1:131894-176938 GCF_001447785.1 Gekko japonicus | reverse complement strand
GCCTGCAGTTCAGCGTCTTAACCACTTGAGGATCCCCTGGTAAGTTCTGTGACCATCTGTTCCATAGCACAGTCATTGAGAGTGTCTAAAAATGCAATCTCTTTTTCCCAACTTGAACACATATTTACCCAATCAATGTGTGGGTAGCTAAAACCACCTATTACAACACAGTTATTTCATCTAGCCACTATCTTTAATTCATTCATCATTTTATAATCCTCCTCTATCTTTTGATCTGGTGGGTGATAACAAACTCTCAGTGTTAAGCTTCCTTTTGGGACCACTATTTCAACCCATAGCATTTCCAGAAGCAAATCCAGTTCACTTTCCCTCTCAATCTTACTGGACTGTATACCCTCTCTGACATACAGAGCCACCCCACCTCCAACCCTTCCCCCCCATCCTTCCGATATAATATATAACCGGGAATCACCGTGTCCCACTGATTTTCCTCATCCCACCAAGTTTCTGAAATACCCACAATGTCTATTTCCCCCCCCAACACCAAGCATTCTAATTCCCCGATTTTACCTCTAACACTTCTAGCATTTGTGTATAAACACCTATAGTTTCCCATGCATGTTAAGCCCATAATCTTCCTCTTGCTGCCTCGAGACTTTGCCAGGCAGTCCATATCGTTAGCCACAGTCTCAGTGGGCAATTCTAATCCTTTTCCTTGTAGAGAAGTAACAGCTTCCCCTTCATTTCTTTGCCCATCCCGAACCAGAGACTTTTCATCTCCTGTCAGCTTTCCCCCAATATTCAGTTTAAAAACTGCTCTGCCACCTTTTTGATTTTAAGCACCAGCAGCCTGGTTCCTTCTCGGGACAAGTGGAGACTGTTGGCCACAGGCCATGTACTAGGAAGTATAAACCATTGATTATAGGTCGACTTACTTCCAAGTACAAATGGATAGGACCAGATTGTAAATGACGTTAACCTGAATATAGTTAAACAGGTCCTTGCATTCTGATTCCAGTTTATTTTAAATTCCATTAGAACCCCCGGGACCTTTGCTCTTTTCTTTTCTCATCACCCAATGAAAAAAGATCTTGTTGTCAAATGGAGCAGTTAGGCAACAGGCTTTCCCCCATACAGACAACTTAGGGTTGCCAGGTCCCCCTGGACATTGGTAAAGGATAGTGGAGGTAGAGTTGCCATATCCAGTTTGGGAAATTCCTGGAGATCTGGGGGTGGAGCCTGGGGAGGGCAGCAGCCTTAGCCAGATAAAATGCCAGAGACTCCACCCTCCAAAACAGCCATTTTCTCCAGGAGCACAGATCTATGTTGTCTGGAGATCAGTTGTAATTCCAGGAAATCACCAGGTCCCAGCAGATGGCTGGCAATCCTAGGCCTGGCATCATCCACTGGGTGACACTAAATGACTCTAATGTTTGCTACAGGTGCATGTGTAGTTTTGCAAAAATACAACAATGCAATGCAAACCTGTAGCAAGCATTAGAGGAGAGCGCAAATACTTTGGCCACCCAATGAGAAGGGAGCACTCACTGGAGAAGACCCTGATGCTGGGAAGGATTGGAGGTCAAAGAAGAAGGGGACGGCAAAGGATGAGATGGTTCAACAGTGTTATCGATGCAACGGACATGAAATTAAGCAAACTCCAGAGCACGACAGAAGACAGGAGGGCCTGGCGTGATGTGATCTATGGGGTCGCGAAGAGTTGGACCCGACTGTGCGACTGAACAACAACAACAAAAAAAAATCACATTTAAAACATTATAATATGTGTGGTAACAGGACATATGGTGACTTAAGAACCCAGTAACAACCATATATTAATTTTGTTAGCATACTAGATTTTATTGTTGTTGAAATCATTTTATATCTTTGAAGGAAGGTATTGTATGCTTAACCTTAGCAAGATAAGTCACTATCCTCTGTCCAATAGCCAGGGGAAGAGCCCTGATCCTCATAATTCAGGAAGGGAGAATCCCTTCGGTCATGGACCTGACTGGGCTCTGTGTACATGCAACTAGATTGGCTCCATTCAGCCTTCTCCCACTGTACCTATTGCATGTCACAGGACTTCTTTTCCTCTGTAAAATTTCTATGCAGTCTTCATTCAAGCCCTACTGGAATATTACAGCTTGTAAATATAGAGCTAAAAATTAATGAAACTGTTGAATTAAAAAAAATTAAGTGATTACAATGGGTCCTGTATTAAACTTTCCGTGGCATTTCCTTCTGCATCTCTTAAGCATCTCTTTAGTAGTGAGGGCATGTTTTATGCTCTAGCACACCCTTTCCTAGAGCTTTCCATCTGTTTTAGCCAGAAAATATATAAATGTAGGCAAGAGTCCATGAAGTAGTGGATAAGCAGAGACCGTGGAGTAGAGTTCTTTTCACATTCATGTAGATACTGGAGCTATTTGTACGTATGAAGGAGAAAGGGGGTTGTTTGTTTTTAAATCTAGGTTTGCCTAATTGTACAACCCATTCCAAGTTAACTGGATTTGCTTGTTAACCAAACATGACAGCTACTGACTAGTCAGCATGCCAAACAAAGGCTGCCAGAAATCGTGTCTTCTAGAGGCAGCCTCTCTAATCTCAAACTACAAGTGCACACAAAAGATACTATAGACTGATGACAGATATTGGGAAATGTAAATAATCTATTAAAGCATGGCGGCGCCTTTTATATTAGTAATATAGAGAGGATATTTGTACACCTTCATGAAGCTCTTCTTGTGATGACAGAGCCTGGTCATATCAGCTGTCATCTGTATTTTTAATTGCTTCAGTTTTATAGTAGCTTCCCTCCCGGTGATTTACAAGGGTTGAGTAAAATGTTCATATCAGCTATTATGAATATGGGAATAGTTTGTGGAAATAAAATGTTTGAAACATCAAGGAAATGTTTTTGGAGGCCATTGAAGTAGTCATTTGCCACCTGCTCCTAAGTGATTTGTAGGGCTGAATGTTTGGGGTGTAATTATTCTCAGTAGTTCTGTAGCAGTTGGGAGCAGAGTGCTCCCAAAGCACTGGTCATAAATCATCTTGTCATCCTTACCACAAGACTGTAAGGTAGGCCAGTACTGTTAGCTCCAAAGTGCAGCTGGGAAGCTGAAACTAAGCAAAAGTGACTTGCTAAGGCCACTAAGGAGCTCACAACAGAACTGAGATTCAAATGACAAATTAGAGTTTAGGCTCCTGCAGTGCAATCCCAAGCACAGTTACACCCTTCTAAGTCCACTGAAGTCAATGGGCCCTTAAGGCTACACGTCTGTTTAGGACTGCACTGTTAATCTTTCCACTACAGCGGCACAGTCCAGTGAACAATTAAGCATGTTTAGTTATCATTAAACAAAATAGGATTTAAATGCACATCTGTGCACCGGATGGTGTGTGTGTGTGCAACTGTGACACCATGAGAAGGGACTAACAGTACAATCAGTGCTGGATTTACGCATAAGCTAAATAAGCTGCAGCTTAGGGCCTCGCAATCTGCTGGGGCCTCAAATAAAAACACACAAAAAATATAAAAAATGATTTTAAAAATCTCATAGAAAAATCACTCAAATGAAGTCAGACATATCACAATGATAAATTCTAAATAATTTTAAATATACAAAATATAGGTAAAGGTAAAGGTTTCCCTCGCTCAAAAGCCAGTTCCACAGAGGGCCCTGCAGGATACACTCACTGGGTTGAATGGGGCTTCCTCATCTGCCTCTGCAGGAGGGGGGGGGAGAGAACAGCCCGTCAGTGTATTTTCTGCTGCTCTTTCACTCCCCCACCCCAAAAAGGGTCTTGCTCTTGTAATCTTGTGGTATATTCATTGTATACATGTAGTGGAATTGTCTGCTCTCTTCCCCTAAATCATATCTATGTTTAATCGTAACTTGCTGGACTGTTTTTAACACAGCATTACTTTTCTGAAGGCTGCTTTTCTGCCTAGGTTTTAAAGATATGAGTCATACACACCAATCTGAAAATAATGTCTGCAACAAAAACAGTGGATGGATGCAATGAATGACAGTGTGAAAGGAAGTTTTTTTTTTTTTAAAGGAATAGTGTGTCATGAGACAATTCTGTACCAACACAATACCAGCCCTAGCTGGCCTTCTTGGGGAATCATTTCCATAGTGAGGAAGCACATAGAAAAGACCATTCCTTTTGTAACCCAAGCATCATTTCTCCATGCCACATACAAATGTGTAAGATCTCCCTCTCTGATCCCATACTATATATGATGAAATAAAAATGTCTATTTTATTTCTTAAATACTATGAATATACAATATTATGGCAATCAGCTTGCATCCTGGATCAACTCCCCTTAAATCCCTGGGCCCCAGTAAAGTGTACCCCAATTTGGATCTTGACTACCCACCTCATTTCAGAAGCTTGGAGCACTGTGCAGTAACTCCTTGGAAGCCCTTAATCCATATTGGAGGATGTACATGGATTGTGTCAACTTTCTATAAAACAGTGCTTCAAACTACTTTCCATTGGATGGTATGTAGCTATCAAGAACAAAGCGTACTTTAAGTAGTGACAAGTCATCATTCAAAGAAGCTGGTAGCCATTCTCATTCTAAATTCTTCCATGCTGTATTGAAAACCAAGCCCAAGTATAGAACGACCCGTGAGAAATCTGCTCCATGGGAACAAGGCAACTGAGTCATGCAAACAAACTCCCACATGACAAAAAGGCTGGCCGGCCAGGCAATACATTAATGTTGCCGGGAGGAAACAGAGCACCTTCGCACATTGGGGCTGCTTACAATGACTTTTGTTGCTGATGGCGCATGTTTGGTTTTACTTGTTAAATGTTGTTAAGCAGGAAACAGGTTTTTAAGCCACAGGGTCCTTGAGAGTTCAAGCTCCTGCCTCCAAATGTTCTTAC
Source organism: Gekko japonicus (assembly GCF_001447785.1). Classification (NCBI taxonomy): domain Eukaryota; kingdom Metazoa; phylum Chordata; class Lepidosauria; order Squamata; family Gekkonidae; genus Gekko; species Gekko japonicus. Next base: position 172,070 of record NW_015169808.1, on the reverse strand, counting down.
AAGATGCACAGTTGGCATAGACTTACAGGAAATATTTAATTAGAATCGGAAGGCACTGGCTCCACTGACCTTGTATTTATATTTTCTGCGTAGTCTTTGCTACAATGAGTTCTACTGATAGCTTACATTGGTGATTTATTTATATCAACCAATGGAGAGTTCAGCAGAATCATGGAAGATGCAGATGGCTATTTTTTTTGGAGGGGGTGCACAAGAAGCAGGGGAGGAGAGGGCAGTGAAGAGTATTCTTATAAAGTAGCAGGACTGTGAGTAGCAAAGAGTGACATATTTATGAGTCCAGTATCAGTTGCCTGCACTGATAAGACATGGTCATTAAAGGAAGGAAAAGTCACCTTTGTGTATATAAAATATGCAAGATACATAGCTTGAAAAGAGTGGACAGGAAAGCAGTGGGTAAATAAAGGATATCCCATAAAGCATAATGTGAAAATGTAATTAGCTCACCAGGCAGGAACGCTGTTCAGCTGTGTGTCAAGAATTTAGAACAAAACCAATGTTTTTACTAAAACCAACTTTCATGGATATTCTTGAGAACAGCCTGATCTTACAGGGGACTAAAATTTATCTCTGTCCACGAAACTTTTCATACGGCTCTAGTGTGAAAATGAGATTTAACTCCATTCAGTTTAATATCCTGACTTTTCTTATGGTTCAAGACGTCTTACCAGTCATAAATAAAACATTACATTTTAAAGCCAATATATCCAAACCACAGATGCCCCTCCTCGAAAATGCCTGCAGTTTATACTCCATTAAAAGCCATGGCTGATGCTCAGCATCTTCTTTCACATGACAACTTGGTTATTTGAATCCTCTGTAAGTAGTTATTGATACAACATTAGTTCCATAGGCTACAATACCTAGATAATTCTTTGTGGGAACAGCATTCCTATAAACATAAGAGAAGGTAGTGTGTGTGTTAAAACAAACATAGGCCCTGGTCACACAGGCCAGTTATCGCGAGGGGGGAGGCGTGGCTAATTGCCCCGGCGCAGTTTGATGCGCGATTATGCGATCAGACATGCCGGCGGCACACCATGGGTCCTTCCCTCAGCACCGGCGGGTAAACGAGGGACCGGAGGGGAATGCCGCGTGCCAGCGCGATCACACCACGGGCGTCTGGAGGCAGCCCATGGCAAACATTTACTAGTACCTTGGAGGTACTAGTTCTTTAAGTGGTAAGCCACAGGTGGTAAGCCACAGGTGCGCTCCACTTCCCAGATGTTGGGGTGTGATCGCGCCTGGATAATCCGCCCACCATCTGTGCCTCTCTCGCGGTAACTTTGCCGTGTGACCGTTGCCATAGTAACTTTTCACACGGAATAGATTCTGGAAGCCAGGGTATCCTTGAGCCAGGATCTGTAATTCATTTGTAATTAGCTATGACTGGCCTGGATTTTTTCTGTTGCTTTGCACAGCATGCCACTAGAACTGTTTATTTTTTAATTAAAATATTTGTATCCAACATGGCTTACAACTAGGATGAATCTAAAATAGGCACAGTGCAAAAATCAATAAGAAAGCAATAAAACAACAATCAAATAGCCTATGATCCGAATCTCATAGCATAACATGCAACTGAAATAGCCTGTTTCAGAACCCTCCTAAACAATGCTGTCCTTTAAGTATAATGGTTCCATATCACTGAACTTTAAAGGTTAAAACCAGTACCTTGAACTGAACCCAGAAACATAGGTAATATGGGTATGCTATGACTGTACCTACATGCTAAGGCCAAGAAATGAGTTGCTTTGCTTTGTACCAACTAAAGATTTTGGACTGTTTTGAAGGGCAGCCCTATATACAACACATTGCAGTAGTCCAGTCTGGAAATTACAGGTGAATGGCAAGAAGAACTAAGTCCAAGAATGGAGACAAGCTCTTGATGATTTTGCTCAAAGGACACTAGGCAGCATTGGAAAAATGGCACGCTCTTGCCAAACACGATAGGCGAAGTCCCACTGTTAACTCTGCATTGCCTATGACAGCCTTCTGAGTTCCATCTAGACAAAAAGTCTGAAACCATTTTACCATAGTTCCTTTACCACCCACTCTTCTCTGAAAGCAGTTTACCGGGCTCTGTTTTTACCACAACAGCTGCTGTGAACAATGAGGTCAAGTCTCCTATATGCAAAGTGCTTTTCAGTCCTCTGTATAATAACTGCATGAAATTTTAAGGATGGAGAACAAAAGGCTTGGTCTATGGCTGGGCTGGGGTTTGAACTTAAACACCTAAATCATTCCATCATCCAGTGCACAAACTGGATTATGTAATCAACATATGATAGTTTTACGTTAATCTGTGTAATTTTTAAAAAAATCCTTTTCAATAAGTTAATTTGTATTTCCTCCCTTTCAAGTCAGAGATCAGATTGTGTTGGAAGGATGTGCTTACTCACAGTGCTTCTTCAAGAAAGTGGATTTGAGATTTTGGGTTTCCAGTTATTCCCATAGTTGATCTTGGAACCATGTGATTAATAAATACAAGACTTTACATCACAAAACCACTGTGCATAACTCATTGCAATATGTTACTAATGGCAATGTCTCCAGAGAAGAGGCCAGGATGGAAGCAAGGTTACCTCCCCCTCTTGTGAAGCATGATTTCTGCCTGATTAAGGATGGGGTCATTGGTAGGACAACATAAGAAAGGGTCACACAGAGCTATTTCAGCAGTAATTCCACCACTTTCACTCTTCTCACTGTCAGGAGAAAATTCTTATTTTCCTTGAAAATATTTGCAATTAAATTTTGCTTTCTTTCTGAAATAGGCTAAAATGGACTATTGGGTGTCTGAAGGTGAGTACCTATCCAAAGAAGTGGGAAAATTAACACAGAGATGCTAGTATCAAGAAGCTATGTCAAAGGACAAATGTCAGATAGGTTAGTCGACATGTGATACGATGCCATGCATGTGACAGAGGACATTCAGTTTTTCTCCCATTTCCAAAGAGTTCTGATGATTCCAAGCTGAAGGATAAAGGCAAGGAAAATGCCAACATGAGAAGAACCATACAAGGGTGTTATTTAAAAAATATAGTTTGCATTATTGTTTCAGGAACAAAGTCCAGTACTTTGACAGAGACTATTCCAAGAGGTGAGCAGCTCAATCTAGCAGGGTCTCACATTTTTTCCACCTGTGTTTGTACAACATCAAGTACATAGATGTGGAAGCTTCACTAAAACAGGAGATTTAGAAGTAGCGGGGACCAAGCATGAGGCTGGAACCCCAATGCTGGAGAAGGCTTATGCAATGGCAAACTCTGGCAGACAGATGTTGCAGCCACACAGCAAGTATGCCCTCCACCCTTTTATGCTACTGAAAGCCTTCTTAGGCTGAATCCATGCTGCTAAATGATTTCCAGCCCTTAGCATTTTGTTTCCAAACCAATTGTTTCCCCACTTTCAGTGCAATCTGAAGAACATTTTGTGAAGAACATGAAGCCCCACTGAATAGACCTGAGTACGATTCTGCACAGACATGCTTAGGATTGCTCTCTTTAACCACTACACTGCACTGGCTCTCCTTAGAACATCCCAAAGCACACATAAGGGTAATTCAGAGTGACAGAAATTCTTCCAGTATTCTGTATTGTCCTCATTCTGGATTTTTTTTGGGGGGGGGGGGCTGTCAAAAGAGGAAGGGGGTGTGGCCGATATTTTGGGCATCTCTGTTGCATCTACATGGCTTCCCAACACTAGTTATCCACCAGCTGCTCTGCCTTTTGCACATCTGCCTGACCATCCATACAATCCCTATCAGCAGCTTCCTCTGCTGTACTATACCACTGGCAAGATGGGCAAATTCTTGGTCCTAAATCCATACCAATAAAAACATCAGAACTGGGGAACCATTTCATAGTCTGTTAACAGGGTTCAAAATCAGCTCAGGTCTAAGTGCAAGTCATGGTCCAGCATGAGTACTTATGAGACCCTTGTATTCAATATGCAGTATACAGAAGATCCTTTGTGCAGTTACTTGTGAGATTGAAGAGCTTTCCTGTGATATCCACACAGAATGGCCAAACGAACATGGTGCTGATTGCAGTGGCACAAACTAAGCATACAAAACTTTATTGAAAGCTCTGAGAACAAAGGACGAAGGGCTGGGCTATGTCCAACAGTCAGATCAATGACTGTGAGACACAAGCTTTCAAGGACCATCTCCTTCCACGTGTACACCAGCTATGGTCATCATGCAGCCATCTGTTAGCGATCCCACAACTTGGGGTTGCCCATTTGGCACTGACCAGAGCCTGGGCCTTTTCCATCACGGCTCTGGGGCTGTGGAGTGAGCTCCCTGAAGAGGTGAGGGGGAACTCCTCCTTGGAGATCTTCAGTAGGCACTGTACACTCTGCCTGGCCCCGGTCACACGGGCCGGAAAATGCGGGGGGGGGAGCGTGGCTGTTTGCCCCGGAGCAAACTAACACGCGGCCGCCGGATCACACGTCCCGCCGACGTCCCATGGTTCGGGGGGAGGTGCCGATCACACGACAATCCTGCGGCACGGCAAAGAAGCGGCGCGGCGCGATCACAGCAGCAATGGCTAGGCGCCGCTGCTGTGGCAAACGGGGTTGTGGGTTTTTTTAAACCGAAGTGTGCGCATGTGCCATTGGGTGCTTGTGTGCATCCCTGGAGACTTGGGGAAAAAAACTTTTTGCGACGGGACATGGGCGGGCACCGGATGCCACGAACTACCACCGGAAACCCGATCAGATGCCCGCCCTTGCCCCGCGGTTTCCTCAGAGGTACTAGTTTTTTACGCCGCATCTTCGCCGAGAAGCCTTTCCAGATGTTGCGGTGTGATTGCGCCTGGAAAATCCGCCTATCTTCCGTCTCTGTAGCGTGGCTAATGCTCTGTGTGACCGCAGCCCCTGTTTGTCAGGGCTTTTGAGAGGATTTGAATGGCAGGCATCTTTTAAGAAGGGGAGGGATTTGGAGTTTGCTAAATTTTTGTCTGTTTTAACTGAAAATGTTTTTAACTATTATTGTAAGCTGCCCTGAACCACAAGGGAAGGTGGGATAAATTGTTTTAATGAATGAAAACCAGGAAGCAGAGGGCTAAATAGGAACAAATGGTAGCAGAGTGTGGACCAGACTGCTTCTTTGTGACATCACAGAGATCACGGACAAACTGAGAGAGGAATGTTCCTGTGGCTGTTGTGTTTTTGTTGTGATGCACTGGGAAGACAGTGGTAACTGAAAAAGTGAATGCAAATGAAGCAGTAAACTGGAAGACTAGTTGGCAGACTCATCTAAACCTTTTGAAGTGGAGGCAGCTTGACTGTCACCGCTGAGCAAACCACATTTTCATTTGAGCTCACCCAAACAATAACTTAAAAGGTGACCATGCAGATGACTCAAGTGCTCCCTCCAGTAATCTTAGCAAGGGAACAATAGAACCTCAACCTCTTATCCTTTGCAAGAAGGAAGATAAACTTAATAGCAAAGCGAGCAGGCACAAGAAGCCTCTTCTCTGAGTGTATGCAACTGCTCAGGCTAAGTTGATGATTAATGTCAGTGGATGCATTCTATCTTGGCTGAGTTTTGCCATCTATTTCAACAAAGTATTATATCTACTAAACAAGGGTACTGAATTACTAATTATAAAGTCTGCTATTTAAGAAGTCATTGGTTTAAGCCAACGTCAAACCATTACCAAATGGAAAAATTTCGGTATAGTTATCTGTGACTGCACCACCTACAATATTTTTATAATATTCACGGCCAAAATATGTAATAGCCATTAAAAATGGTTCAGGCCTTCTAGACCAGAAGTTATTTTTAAAAACTGGAGCCAACTAACAACATTTAAATCTCGTTCAGCTTAGAATGTGTAGAGCTGTCCATGGATCCTTCTCAGAATCCTTATCCGCAAAAGGTAATCTGCTAAAGGTAACCAGCTTTCCCAGTGCCAGCTGAAACCTTGTCTTTGACTTCCAAAACTTAGCTGGCCTGGTGGAAGCATCAGCAACAATGAGAGCAATAGCACACATGTGATTCTGTGCTTTCTGATCTGGTCCTAACTCCTAAGAAGTACTTGTCGAATGCTCAGTTCATAATCAGATCACAGCCCCTCCAGTGCCCAAATTGCAGTTTTGCAGTGCCAGTAGCATGGAAATTCATTTCTGAAATTTTAGTGTTCACATATGGACAATCTATGCTGAGCTGGCCCATTCTAAGCACATTTATTTCAGTAGGCTTAGGCTTGAATAATTCTGCCTAGAATTGCATTGTTAAGGCTAGACGCAGATGGATACATTAGATTAACTATCGAACAACAAACTTAAACTAGGTAATAAAATAATATGCATAAGATACAGAAAACTTTAAATTGAGTATTTTGGGGAAGGGACGATCTTTTAGGAATGGTTTTGGAAGCTCAACCGGGTTCTGTCTGAAATGACAGACCGTCTTTGACTTCCAAAACCTAGCTGGCCTGGTGGAAGCATCAGCAACAATGAGAGCAATAGCACACATGTGATTCTGTGCTTTCTGATCTGGTCCTAACTCCTAAGAAGTACTTGTCGAATGCTCAGTTCATAATCAGATCACAGCCCCTCCAGTGCCCAAATTGCAGTTTTGCAGTGCCAGTGGCATGGAAATTCATTTCAGAAATTTTAGTGTTCACATATGGACAATCCTAGGCTGAGCTGGCCCATTCTAAGCACATTTATTTCAGTAGGTTTAGGCTTGAATAATTCTGCCTAGAATTGCATTGTTAAGGCTAGAAGCAGATGGATACATTAGATTAAATATCAAACAACAAACTTAAACTAGGTAATAAAATAATATGCATAAGATACAGAAAACTTTAAATTGAGTATTTTGGGGAAGGGACGATCTTTTAGGAATGGTTTTGGAAGCTAACTCCTCTGTACCATTTACTCAATGCATCATCCTCAATCCAACTGAAGTTAGTTGTAGCTACTTTATGTATTATTTATTTAGCTACCCTAATATCTTCATATTATTTATTTAGATTTATTTAGATATATTTATTTAAATACCCCACTTTTCTCCCCAGCTTACAATTAAGAATGATATATTTATACATCTATCTCCAATTTTGATATTTTTAGTACTTCCCAAACAATGTGACCTTATAAATTTAGCTTGTTATTCCATTATGTTGTACACTAATTTGCTGTTCAACCTCTGCCTTATATGCATGGACTGGTAAATTCCATTTCATTGTATCCGAGGAAGTGTGCATGCACACGAAAGCTCATACTTTGAATAAAACTTTGTTGGTCTGAAAGGTGCCACTGGACTCAAACATTGTGTGGAATGTTAGTCATGACTAATTTAATTCCCATTGCTTTCAATAGAAAGGAAGTGAACATGAATCACAACTCACATCAATTTGTGATGGAATAGCAATATTTAATGCAATAAAAATGTAATAAGCATGTACATGTAGCTACAAATGCATAAACTACTATAAGTACATACACAAAAGGGTTTTAGGTATGTACCCATTTGAAAAAAGTTCATTCTTGAGTTATCATTAACAATACATTTCTGACATTTTGATACTTTTAGGCCCCGTAAAATGAAAGCCATGACATTTTCATAAAAACTCATAAGTATTTGATGGAGTTTCTCTATCTACTGCAAATCAATACCCTCAGCATTGAATGGAAGGATGCAAAATGCCATGCAGGTGAGGTCAGCAAGAAGATACAGCTGATCTCCCATCTTTTTTCAGCTGTCCCATACAGAATACAGAGGGTATACAAAAGGCTTGAAAAGAGTCTGGCTGGCTGGCTCTTGACAAATTAGTGTGGTGTAGTAGTGTTGGAGTAGGTTCTGGGAGACCCATTTTTTAAAAAATCCCCACTCTCGCACAGAAGTTTGCTGGGTGATGCCAGGCCAGTCACATGTTCTAACCTAACTCACAAAATGGAGGACAGGAGAATGATGTAAACCATTCTGGGTCCCCATTGGGGAGAAAAACAGTGGATAAATGAAGCAAAGAGGAAGGAAAGAAGGAAGGAAGGAAGGAAGGAAGGAAGGAAGGAAGGAAGGAAGGAAGGAAGGAAGGAAGGAAGGAAGGAAGATGTTTTTAGTGTTTGTGATTCAGAACAAACAAATAAATGCATGCCATTTGGGAAAATAATTTTCCTACTGATAGAAGGTAAACACTGTGAGGGAAAATAGCCAGAAAGGGATGGCCACAGGAGAGCTTTAGTGTAGTGGTTAAGGACTCTAATCTGGGAGAACTGGGTTTGATTCCTCACTCTTCCACTTGCAGCTTGGGCCTTGGGCAAGCCATAGTTCTGTCAGAGCTGTCCTTTTTTTGTTTGTTGTGGGGAGGGGAAGGGAAAGGAGTTTGTAAGCCGCTCTGAGACTCCAAGTGAAAGGCTGGGTATAAATCCAATCTCTTCTCTTCTTCTCTTTGTTGGTATGAATATTTAGCAAATCCTTTGAACTATCATATTGTTTTTATCATTCTTGTAATTTCTATGTGAATTTATTTGTAGGTGATAGATAACAGAAACTAACATTTTGACAATTTATTATTCACAACAAATTTTTAAAATGTTAAAAACCTGCAAGGTGGGAGCCCTCCTCCTGACCTTTCCTGGGAGGCTGTTCTACAGAGAAAGAGCAGCAAATTTCTGCTGATACGGACTGAAAAGTATGCAGACGGAGAGTGATTTCAGCTAAGCATACCTTTATTTGGTTGAGAACAAAGACAACTGGCCGGCTCGCAGGCCGGCTTATATTCATTCAGAAAACCCACCACCAACTCACCTAAACACACACCCCACTCCCGATAGGCTATTTACAGTAACCGAGAGACCTATTGGCCTTCCGGCTGGGACCTAGCCCTGTCATTGGGCCTGGCTAGGATCCTAGTGGTCCTTTGTCTTGCGACATGAAGCTATGAAGGTTTGAGCCTGGCCAGCCCGGGCAAGTCCGGGCATGTTCCCCCCGCCCAGAGCACATTTCCAGGCCCCACCGGGAGGTTGGCATCTGCACTCGCCTAGAGCTCAGACCGGCCCTGCCTACTGCACAGGAGAAGTTGACCTCAGGTCATGGAGGCCTTTAAAGGCAGGCATTAGTACCTCAAATTAGGCCTAGAAAGTGATGGTGAGTGAAGGGGCCTTTAGTTGGGAGTAGTATGGTTCCAAAGTGGGCTCTTGGTAACAAGCAGCCTGCCTGATTTTGCACCAGCTGAAAATTGTCTACCAAAATATCTTCAAGGGCAGCCCCATGTAGAGTGTGCTACAGTAATTTAGCCTTTAGGTTACTGAAGCATGGATCAGATGGATCAGCATGGCCAGATCAGGCATCTGCAAAAAGGGAGCCACTTTCCTTACTAAAAGAAGCTGGAAGAAAGCATTTTTTGTTGTCATGAAACCTGTTTCTCCAGTAGGAGACCAAGACTCGATAAGACTCAAAACAGAGCATTTCAGCAGAGGTTGTACTACACTGATTGGTACGGAGTACAATCTCATTTAAAGCAGCAGCCTTGCAATCTGCATTTCCTTTGCCTTATCTGGCTTGAGTTCCATTTTGGATTCCACTTCCATTTATTCAGTTCATTCTCCCTCAGCCACCAGATCACCATGTTCGGACACTTGCTCAGGGCCTTGTGAACCCTGATTGCTTGTCCTAACGTGGCTGTGCCTCATTATGTTCGGCAACGGAAATGAGAAGCGGTGTATCAAAAACCCAGAGAAATGCATCAAACTTAGTGATAAATGCAGGTGATTTTTTAAAACCGCGGCTGTGCCTCATTATGATCAAGAAAGCAGCAAAGGCAGGGGACAGACTGACTTCCCTTACATACTTGGGGGTCTTCCTACATATGCAGAAAAATATGACAGTGTAGATTAACAAAATCTGACAAAATAAGAGGAACTGTGTGACAGTCATAGAGAGGAGGTGGGAGAGAAATCAGCCTCCCTATAATAGACAGTCCTACAGAATCTCAGAAGAAGAGATTCGGGGGGGACGGATGACGACAGGATTTCTATATTGTTGGGTCCTCTGTGATTCTACTTGGGCCTCCCACTTGTTGACACCAGATTATGCATTGTTTTAGAACTCTCTTCATTTTATGCTTGTGAACTGCAGGTCAAATCTCATAGTTGCATGCCTCAGTGTCCAAACCAAAGTACAAAATATAAGCTTGAAGGGCATATGATTCCTTCGGCAACGGAAATGAGAAGCGGTGTATCGAAAACCCAGAGAAATGCATCCTTAGTGATAAATGCAGGTGATTTTTAAAAACCGCTATACTATGTATTGCTTTTTCCTAGTCAGAATATAAATGGGAATGAAATAGACTACCAATGGGATACCAGTGAATAGCAAAAGTTTTTCTAAAGAAAGAAAAGCAGAACAAACCAAGCCAAACCAAGCCAAAGTCTTCAGGTCAGAAAGTGAATAGTCTCTTTTTCTCTTTTTGCCATGATTCTTCAGCATGAGCACTGTTTGGGAGTCCGTTGCTACCCACTCCCTGCCCCTGCCTGCACCAGAACTGCAAGGAACTGCAAGGGGAAGATCAAATGGATTAGACACTGAGCAAAGCACTTGGGGGACAGAAGATGTTTGAAGCCAAACCGCAGGCACATTTGTCAAGCTCTTAAAAAATAGAAGTGCAGGATCAAAGCAGGAGAGAAGGACAAATATTAACATTTGTCACCTACTATTACTTTTGATGTGCTTCTTTTTGCATTTTGTGGACAGCCAAGTAATACAGGAAAGACTCTTTGTGGCCTCAGGAAAAAAATAATAATGGCAATATTGCCAAAATAAGGAAGTCTTAAATGAAGGCTAGGGCTCCACGCACATTTTTGTCCTCAAAAGTATATCAGGTTATTGTGGCACCTCAGTCTCCTGCCATTAACAGAACTTTACCTTAAAGTTTTTACCATAAATGTGCATTAAAAAAATTATTTTTCTGAAACTGTTTGCATTTTAATAACATTTATATAAAAATAGTAATTCGACAAATAGTTCCTCTACCTCTTCGAAACCCAGCAATGTCATAAGTCTATGTTCATGTAAACATTTTTAGATCCTCTCTTCTGTCTCTCCACTTGCCATCCAAGTAATCTTAATAATTAATTCCAGTGTGCCAGCATTATCTGGGCCCTGATGATCCATACCACACGCCTATTAAGATCCAGTCTGTCACTGAGGGGTTTTTTCTGGCCTTTCTCCAAGGAGTTTAGGGAGCATAATTCTGTTTCCTTAATTTTATTTTCAGAACAATCCTAGGAGGCAGGTTAGCCTAAGAAACAGCGACTTAGTCAAGATCAGAGCTTCACTGAGTAAGGATTTGAACGTAGGTATCCTCAGTTGTAATCCAGCACTCAGTTGTCATCCAGCACTGTGCCACTCTGCCTCCATCTAAATATAATCTTATGTATATTTTTCTTTTTCTTTTATAAACCTCTGGTATAATCAATGGGCTTTCCCGCATGCTTCACTTACTCCTGGTTTTCTTGGAAGTTGATCCACAAGCATTGGAATATATTTGGGCATGGATGTTCAGCACATCTGCCCTCCCTGTGCATGTTCACAGTTGTGGAGTCAGTTTATTTTCTTCTGCACATGCCTTCAATAATGAGGATTTTCAAGGGAGGCTGCTATTGGTGGTACCATCAGTAGCATCACAGCACCCCTCTTGAAAAAAGCACTAAAACATGGATATATCACTGGAACAGTAAGCTTAGCACATTCTCTCAATTCCGAGCATTCATTTTTTAAAAGTAAGTCTCTAGCTCCTTCCCTCACAGAGATATAAGGAAAAAAGCACATCTCTGCAAGAGAACAGGATATAGACTTTTTTTTAAAAAAAAAATGAAAGCTGGAAATTCAGAGAACATGCTAAGCCTATTGTTACAATGCTCCAGCAAAACATCTATATTTTAGTGCTGGGGTTTTTTTTTAAAAAAGAAAGCACTGTCTTCAGGGAAGGAGGGGGAGGAGAGGGAGTGGTTTGACCACGACAGACCAATAATCAAACAGTGGGTTGGTGGTGGGTGGGACAAAGAAAACTGAAAGAGACATTATGCATGAGGAAAAAAGCAGAGCCACTGACAGAGGGGGGCTGGGGGGGACAAAATTCAGAGAGCCCAAGTCAGCTAGGGGGCCCTTGAAGCCAGCGTCATGTGGCATCCAGTGAAATGTCTATTTATTTTAATACAGTTCTGGCTGCAGCCACTAGGGGTGCAGGGAAGTCTGAGTATAGCAAAGGGCAATGTATGATGGGCTAGACTTGCCTTTCTCCAAGATGGAAACAACTTGCCTAACTGCTAATGCTCCTAAGCCCATCAACCAAACCAGCACTGAAGCAAGACAAGACAGCATGCTGATGGCTGATACAGTAATTGCCAGACTACAGGTAATTTTCTCTAATAGTCGATCCTTCCTCTCTTCCTTTTCTTGCAACCAGCTCAGCCAGATCTTGCAAAGCAGGAGCTAAGTTCTTGCAGCAAGATATAACAACCTTTCCCTCTATTTTCCTTAATTTCTTTCTCTTTTCCCCATGTTTTTCTCATTCATTTCTCTCTCCCTCCACCTAATTTTTCCATGTCTTTCTGCCCTCCTTTATTTTCAAGTCTAGCTCTCAATGTACTTAACAGCAGTATAGTAGCAAACCTTTGTTAATATTATGAAGAGAAAGGGTGGTGGAGGTGGTTAATATTTCCCCATGATCTAATGAAGTAGTAAAAGGATGCTTCCCCCTCCTCCACCCATTACATGTATGGTAATGGAACGTTAATCTGTTTTAGTGGTTATACATGTGAAACAGATGTTAGAATTTCCAGTTCAGGTATGGGTTGTTATCATTATTATTGTGTTGTTGAAAGATCTAACAGCCCTTTGTACTATCATTAAAAATTAGATTTATAACATATGGCATACCTAGTCTTTCTCCCCAGTGGGTTGTATTGTTCTCCTGTCCTACATTTAAGCTCACAACAACCCTGTGAGGTAGCTCTGGCTGAGAATGTGTCACCCAGCAACCTTCCATGGTGGCTTGTGAATGTAAGTATTAGAGACACATGAGAGGTTACTTAAAAGCTCTCTTACTACATGTTGTCTGTCCTGAAGATAGCCTGGTTCAAGGTGTTTCAGTTCCCTTCGGTTTTGGCACTGTGATTTCCATCATCATTCTGGGTTGGGTGGCTAGTTTTCAGACATGTAGCATTATTTTCTGATTTATGCCTGCCACAAACAGAGAACCTTAGCTTCTATCGCAAATAGCACGGGTGGTGGTAGTTTGTCTCACCTGGGACAGGATTTTCCCATGTCTTTCAACTTTGGCCCTGGAACTCCCACAATCTTCCTGCAGCTGGTGGCCAATTTTGAGTCACCTAGTTTTATTCTCTGATGAGTTATGCCTGCCAGCATGGTGTAGTAGTTAAGGTATGAGACCAGGATATCAAATCCCCACTTTGCCGTGGAAGCTTGCTGGGTGACCTTTGGCCATTCCCACACTTTACCTTGCAGAGTTGTTGTGAGGATAAAATGGAGGAGAGGAGAATAATGCGAGTGGCTCTGGGGGTCTCATTTAAGGTTGCCAACCTCCAGGTGGCAGCTGGAGATCTCCTGTTATTACAATTAATCTCCAGATGACCCAAAATTATTTCCCCTGGAGAAAATGGCTGCTTTGGAGGGTGGACTGTATGACATTATACCCTGCTGAGGTCCTTCCCCTCCCCAATTCCGCCCTCCTCAGGCTCCACCCCCAAATTCTCCAGGTATTTCCCAACCCAGAGCTGGCAACCTTGTCCCCATTGGGGAGAAAGGCAGAATATAAATAAGGTAAATAAACAAATAGATGAGCAGACAGGCCAATTCTTTTATTACTATAGATTCATAGTGACAGCATGCCAAGTTATTTGTTTTGTTATAATATTTGGTCTGGATCTGGGTCAGGGGGGAGCCCAGGTGGAATTTTTGTCAAGGGTCCATGGTGGTTCTCGGTAGCCCTGGAGAAAAAGCCAACTCAAAATCAGCCTCCAGAAAAATATTGGTGTAAAAGTGGTCTCAAAAGAACCAGGGGGGAAAAAAACAGGAGAAAAACAAAAAACCCAAAGTGAAAACTAAAGGCCCCCAAGTGTGGGAAGAAATCACGGGATAAACTGAAGAAGTATGAGATTAGAACTGATGAGAAAACCCCATGTGGAAAAGGCCCAAGTCTCTCCAGCCATTTAGATCACTGAGTGTATGTAATCTAATGTTTTCATTAAAAATATAGAATGATGAATCCTTTTAGCTATCTTATACAAGAATCCAAATAGTTCAGAATCAAAATTGTCATACTACTTTTTCCTGTGCTTAAATGGAAGGTTGGAAGAGAAATCTGCATCATGACTTATTTCAGTTTAAATTATACATTTCTTCTTCAGGCAGACTAAAGGAAAGACAAAATTTCAGATCCATTCTTGACCCAGAGATGCGCTGAAGTCTCAGCTGACTGGGCGCCGGTTTTGTTTTCCTCACTCTCTCAATCAGGTGGTTTTCAAGCCTGTCCTGACATCCAGAGCAGCAGAAATCCAATTAGAATCCCAGCCCTGCCGCTAGTTTTATGAGCAACTTGATCCATACTGAGAGATTTACTGGTCTAGGTCCTCTGTATTTCTCTGCATAAGGCAAGATGCACAACAAGAACAATAGCTCAGCCTTAGTTTAAGAAACCTAGTCACTGTCAAATGTGGTAAATCATCTTTAAGGCAAACACTGTTAAAGTTTTCAAGATAAATTCATTCTCTTGTGATGATGTGGTCATATGGAATGCCATGAGGATATGGGCAAAGATTCAAAGCAGTAAAATCACATTAGGTAAGATATAGCTGCCTCTTATTGGGATTTCAGAGAATGTTGGCACCAAGACGGCAAACCAGATAACCCTTAAAAGGGCAAGTAAGCCTGATACATGTTCTTTGATACAGCTTCACCTTCATATTTGAATGCTCTTTCCAAACAATTTTAATGCAAGAAATACAAATAAATGTAACACTTTTTTTGTGTGTATATTGCCCTGTTCACATGTTACAGTGAACACTTGTACAACCTGCCTATACATGCATACATCTGTATAATAAAGAGCCAATGTGTGTTCACTTTACAAATGAAACCAAGGACCAGTACTTGGATAAATTTGGGGGTTGTATCACACATTCAGCTGCACATGCGTCACATAAGAACAGTCCTGCGGGTCAAACCAGTGGACCATCTAGTCCAGCATCCTGTCTCACACACTGGCCAATCAGGGCCTCTGGACATCTAACAACAGTGCATAGAGGACAAGGACTTCCCCTGATGTTGACTCCTGGTACTGGGATTCAGAGGTTAACTGCCTCTGAATGTGGAGGTTCCCTTTAGCCACCATGGCTAGTAGCCACTCCATGAATATGTTTAATCACTTCTAAAGATGTTTGTGCCTGTGGGCATCGCTACATCCTCTGGCAGTGAATTCCAATTTTTAATCACTCACTGTGTAAAGAAATATTTCCTTTTGTACACCCTGAATCCATCAGCTTCAATGGATGTCCTCAAGTTCTAGCATTTTGGGAGAGGGAGAAAAGTTATCTTTGGGTGCGTTCAGACGGGCAGCTAATACCGCAATTGACCCGGCTTTAATTTGGTCCCAATCTTTTTTATCTGGAATTGCACGACCAGACAGCTCCCCTTACCGCACGCGCACTCTGCGGTGGATTGTCTAGACGGCATCCACCTGAAGGAGCCGCGAGGTCAGGTTTTTTAAAAAAAATTGTTTGCGCATGTGCATCCACTCCTCAATGTGTACTTGCTTTTCTGTGAATGTGCGGAGTTGAATGATTAAAGCACCGCCAGCCAGTGGTACTTCTCTCTAGAAACCTTTTTAATTAATGCAGTACATAAAATTCACTGTCCATTTAGAAACATGAAATTGTCCGGAACGTTTGAGTGTAGCTCTGCAACTGTCGTTCGTTTGCATGTTTATGTGCATATCACTAAGAATTTTTTAAATAAAAAATAAAATAAAAATAAATAAATTAAAACAAGTATGCCTTCCTGAACCTTGTAAGTATGAACCTTAAAAATAAATAAATAATTGAACATCAACAAAGCTATTGCTCAGCTCTTGCATTTTTTCTAGTTTAGTTTTTAAATTTACCTTTGATTGTTGTACTCCCCTTCTCTACCACTGGAGCAAGACTTCCAAGATTTTTTTTAATGCAGCAAACACAAATATTGCTAAACCCTTTAAGGAGGTTATTTTTCCCATCACACAATGCACCTATCACAAAGGGATGGAAAATTGTAATACTCATGCTAGATTAGGACTAGATTTGGGCTACCATATCTACCACGTTAAGGCAAAAACCAAAACAAAACACTGTTTCTCTGAGCAAGTGGAAATATACCATGGGGATTTAATCTTGCCCTGCTAATACAGAAATCAGGCAAACAAGTTTACACTCTTAAAGATCTCTCTCTCTCTCTCTCTCTCTCTCTCTCTCTCTCTCTCTCTCGTTTAATTTCCCTTTAATAATATTTGACTGAGTCTGGCTGAAATCCTAGCAAGCATAGGAATGATTTTTGAATGAGTTCTTAATCTATATTTTTCTTAATGAAAAGCTAAAAAGAAAGTGATTTAGCCGTTTCAAACATATGGATGATTAAAACTGGTTATGCAGGTTTTATCTGTCTGCCCTTGCACAATGTTGCTCTTGTAAAACTTTGTACTATAATATGTGAACTCACAATGCCCTCAAAACATGAAGTTCATTTCCTGGGCATTACATCAAAATTGTTTCTTTGGTATTGTAAAAAATGAAGGTCTAGTAAGACGTGGCTCAGTCATTTTCACTGAGGGGGAGAACATAGTAATAAAAGTGCTGAAGTGCAAATAGAGTTAAAGGAAGTTTCTGAAAACTTGCTTCACACCTATACAGACAGAGCACAAGATGACTACCGGGCATGAAAAGGTATTTGCAATAAAAGAAACTGGTTTATTACAGAGGAAATTGTGAACGGACTAAAATGATTGTCATCAAGTTTATTGCAAAGGAATTCTGTTTATGTTGTGATCACCAAAGATGAATCAAAACAGTTGGGTCCATGATGAATCCGTGGCTTTCGGAGTACGGGCGCTTTCACATATGCTGAATAATGCCATTTCAATCCACTTCAGTGATATTTGCAAGTGGATTTTGGCATTTCAGACAGTAAAATCCAGTTGCAAAGTACATTGAAAATGGATTGAAAGTGTGTTATTTAGCATGTGTGAAAGTGCCCTCACTTAAACTGTGTTTCTAAATGGTTAATTCAAAAAGACCACTCCTTTCTCCAGTGGGAACCCAAAGAGGCTAAAATGGTTTATTTGATGAGGATGCCACCTTAATACTCTAGGAAAGACCAAATGAAGACTTCTGCAGCTTAAAAGATATGAAGGTTGTAGAATTAATTATATAAGTAGTTCTGCAGATAAAACTTTCCTTTTAAGAAGCTGAATATCTTGTGTAAATAAGAATAAGTGGATCTGGTATAGCAATAGAGCATTTTCACAGTTTTACTATTATATCATTACTGCCTGGAATCAAAAGCACTTTCTGTTTGTAATTAGATTTTTCTCCACAGAAAATTTCTGAACAAGTACTGTAAGAATCATTCATTCTAAGAATGAAATGGCTGGCTCCCATCGCAGGCGGGCACAGAATGAGAGTAGCCAACACCACTCACTGAGAGAATCAAAGGCAGACTTTATTTATTTTACTGTAAGATAAGGATCTGCAGCAGCCAAAGTGGCAACACTCACCTCTCCCCACTGGGTCACAGTGCAGGCTACTGATGGGATACAGACAAGTCAGGTCTCCTCTTTCAGTTCATCCCTGGTATTCCAGGCAAGGTCACCCTGGCTCCAAGCCATGACCTCTCAAGTTGTATAGTTCCCCCTGGTTCCTCCTTGCCAAACATCTACTGATGTTTGAGGGCGGTGTGCCAAGTCCTTTTCCCCTAGCCACTTTGGGTCAAGGATATTGGCAACCTCCAAGGGGTTCTTGTCCCAGTTCGATAAAGACCCTGTAGCCTGAGATCAGGAATTGCCCACTGATTGTTCAAATGAAGGCTTGAGGTGCAGTGACCTGAAGAGGGAAGGAGAAAATTCATGGGCCATATCCTTCTTCTTTTACCTTCAATCTTTCCCAACATCAGGGTCTTCTCCAGTGAGTGCTCCCTTCTCATTTGGTGGCCAAAGTATTTGAGCTTCAGCTTCAGTATCTGGCCTTCCAGGGAACAGTCAGGGGTGATTTATTTTAGGATTGACTGATTTGATCTCCTGGCAGTCCAAGGGACTCTCAAGAGTCTTCTCCAGCACCATAATTCAAAAGCATTTATTTTTTGGCACTCGGCCTTCCTTATGGTCCAACTCTTGCAGCCATATATTACTACTGGGAATACCATTGCTTTGACCATACGAACTTTTGTTGGCAGGGTGATGTCTCTACTTTTTATTATGCTGTCTAGGGTGGCATATAAAATAGTAAATAGTATGACAGTCGACTACCCCACACACATAAACTGTGCTATACCAGATCATGTACTGTTAAGTGTAACTCCTCACTTTATTGTCACAGTCACTCAGATGATGAAGAATGATCATGGTGTAGTAGTTAGAATGTCAGATTAAGATCTAGGAGACCCATGTTTGAATTCCCACTCTGCTATGAAAGTTGCCTTCGGCCAGTCACTCTTTCACAGTCTCACCTTAGAGTCAAAATGCATGGGTATAGAATTGCACAGAAAATAAACTCTCCTGGGTCTCTCTCTCTTTCCCCCTGTATTTTATCAATATTCTAATTCTCTTACTAGATTTCCCATCAGTCAGACTGCTTTTGCTGAAATGTTGTGCTTAGTGCTAAGTTCTAAGGAAAAGTTTAAAAATTATTTTTTTAAAAATAATTGAGTTCTGTTTTAGCTCCAGTTTTTGTCTTTTCCCCCTTATATTTCCTGTTTGTTATTATTACTTGTTTTGTTTCATTTTTGTTTCTTATTGAAAACCACTTGCATAGAAATTAAATAATGTAACAAATGTATGTGCTCGTTCCTATCTGTTGTCCTTTGCAGCAGTTTCTTTAACTAAGATGGACTCTGGACTTTTTGTTCCATTAAAACACTATCATCTGGTGAAAAATACCTGATTAATGGAAAACAAACAAGTCAAGCATTTTTCCAGGGTTCTAACATCATAATTCTATCAATACACCTAATTTTCAATCTGTGGATACTTAAATCTGTAGTCTGGAGCCCTGAACAGAGAAGACTTTTTTCTACAAACCTGAAAAATGCCCCAGGTTTGCAGAAAAAATGAAATATAAAACAAAAAATACATTGGGGGTGTTAATCCCCACAAATAATAGCACCAGCACCTGTAAAAAATGAATGTCATTGCTATGCAACTACACAGCATTGTCACCCTTCAAGCTTTGGTTTCTGTCAGTAAAAGGCAGGGGGAGGGGGCAGGGCTCCTCTGTCCTTTGTCAGAGGACTTATTGGGGCAGGCCTGGAAGCAGCCACCAGGTGACTTGCCACCACATGACTTGCATGACTCACTCAGGTCTGGCTGCTTGCTATAGTGCACCCATACCATAGTTGTGGGTAGAGGCCTTATGGACCTAGCCTACCTTCAGATTGGAAACATGGAGTGAGAGGAGGCTGAATCTATGGCCAGATACCCTAACTTTTTGTTTTGTTTTGTTTTGTTTTAAAGTAGCCATTAGAGAGAAAGGATGCCTAGATTTTTGGGCTGCTTCTACACAGACGATTTGTGCCACCCCGACTCTCAAACTGTGGATGGGTTTTTCAGAGCATCGACATGATATCCTGCTGCTCCTGTTTGCTTTCCATCTCTGTTGGCATATTTACTCTCTTTTGGCCCAAGGTTTCAGGAACCTATTTTGATTTAATGTTTCTGGAAATATTGGAGTCAAAGTGGGTTACCCATATGTGAATGAACCTCCCCTCCCGCAACCAGCACCATTTCCCTTGCATCTGCCATTCCCCCATTTGGATGGCTTCTGAAAATTATTGGTGGTCAATATACTGCTCTAAGACCATATCACAGCAATATACCTACTACAATTTTTAAGAGCCGTCAAAAGAAAAAGAGGCCTCCCATGATATTGAGGAGGAACAGAAAGCATGAGGAAATGGAAAAGAAAAACCTGAGAATCTCTGAGTGTGGATTTGACAACTGGGAATTGTCCCTTTGTGGAAGCAGCCCAATACAGCCACTTTCAAGGAGGGTGTGTTAGACCTTTCCCCAGTCTAAACTTCTCTCCTCCTGAAGTACTATAGTGTCTTTTTTTTTTTTTTTTTGGCTACTGCTGCTAAAACATTGGTAGCAGTTTTGGATACAGGAGAAATTTAAATTTGGAAAATGGCATGAGAGGAAAGCATTAAACTGTCTCATTTACAGATTTGTAGAGAGGCTGGATATAGTTTAAATAAGTACAAAAACACCCATTTCCCAGTGCCACCGCTCTCATTGACACTGGAGCCCCCCCCTGCAGAATCTTTGAACTTAAATATATATATATATCTTAGGAGATTCTGATCATGGATCTCCCAAAGCCCAGCCAGCCATATTCCAAACAGCACTCTAATCACAGCAGTTCAGCTAGCTGGGATGGGTATGGAGATCACAACTCCCCAGTACCAATATATGGCACTTAGGGTCCTGGGGAAATGTGAGAACCTTGGGAACAAAGTGTCCTGCAACTGGAATATATATGGGTCCTAAGCAACAAAACTCCACTGTTGTACTATAAATGGTCCAGAAAAGCCCTAGATTTCGATGAACCAAATGTCAATATTATATGGCAGTGTCAAAGCAATAATTTGTGAGAGATATTTTATCTCATCTCAATCTATCTAACTACTTTAAGCAGATAATCCAGCCTGAAAACATTGGAACACCTTGTTATCTTTAATATATTTGCACTCCCATTTTACAGATAGGGAACTACTACATCATCCATCTTGCCTCAGGGGATACACAAGATGTATTTTGTAGAAACAGTCACCACATGTGAATGGTGTTCAGTGAATTTAGATTGAATTAAGCATGCCATAGAAAAATATTAGGGGTCCTTGTGGAATTTTGGCATTCTAATACTATTGAAAATCCCCAGTGGATAATCTCCAGCTTCTTTGCATCTTAGATAATGAAAAATTTCATCTCTAATACAGACCATATAATGGAGAATCGGGGGGGGGTGATATTCTAAAGCAATCTCATTCACATTCTGTCCATAACTGTTTTTGCATGTTGTATTTTTGTATCTTTTAACTGACAGAGTGACCCTCTAAAATAAAGCTCCTTCATTTGAAAAGGCAAGAGTGTCTGCAGATATTTTCCCCCTTAAAAGCTTGGTAGTATTTGCAAAGTTGAACAAGATTTCCCAACAAGAATAACTCCCTGGCTTGCATCCCTGAAAAGATAAGCTCTGGTCAACTGAGCTCCAGTTCTTCTGTCTCCACTTTGTGATACGTTTTATGATCTCAGATACAGCAGATTGTTAGCCTGCAATGTTTGGAAATAGTAGATGATTAAACCTTCTGGCCAGGTGTAAATGCAACCTTTGTCTTCCACTAGCTGTGTGAGAATTGCCTTCCTACTCAAAATTCCCACCTGGCGCATTCAGCTTTATAAACTTATCTGTCGTATAACCAAAACTCAAATAATCTTTCACTTTATTTTGGTTTATTGGTATATATCCATGTAACATATTCTATGGGTTATCCCAAATTTCAGAAAAAGTGCTGAGCAAGCCACTAAAAATAGAAAGAATGTGCCTCCAGAGGGTTTTGTGCCCCCCCTTACTCCACCAGGGAATTTTGTACCAGGTAAATAATAAAAAAGTGTAATGATTTACTAGGCTTTTAAAGTGAACTGAAGGTAAGTTTGTGTTGCTGCTCCATCTAAATATTCACTCTACCCCTATTTTTCTCCTTCCTCTATGACTGTCACATGAGAGATGCTTTCAAATTGATTCTTCAAGGATTGGCAACATTTTAAATCCTACCTTGAAAAATTATAAAAGCATAATCCTGTTTTGCATCTTACAGGGTAGTAAGGCTGGGATAGACAGTCACATTTCCCCCTCTTCTAGCAGGATTCCTGTGCCTTCAACAGCTGCACTGCAGGCAGAAATGCAGCTAATGAAATGCCCCATCATTGCATCCCCATGCCAAGAAAAGTTGCAATAGTTGAAATTTTTTCCAGTTGAGCTGAAAGGCTCAGTGGTAGAGCATCTGCTGGGGTGCAGAAGGTCCCAGGTTCAATCCCTGGCATCTCCAGTTAAGGATCAAGTTTTAGGTGATGTGGAAGACTTCAAACTGAGGCCCTGGAGAGCTGCTGCCAGCCTGAGTAGACAATACTGACTTTGGTGGGCCAATGATCTGATTCAGTATAAGGCAGCTTCATGTGTGTGTGTGTGTTCAAGAGCTCCAATGGAGGGGGGATTGGCAAACCACTCTTACATATGCATAAAAGTAACCTAGTGTCTTGTGGCATCTTAATAGTTAACATTTTCTTCCCGCATAAGCTTTCATTGACTAGAGCTGGCTTCTCAGATACTGAGAACTGATTCTTAGGGTGCGGTCACACTGTCCCTTTGATCGGGATTCGCCGCTGTTTCCTCCCGCATTTAAAGTTTCTGTTCACATGTGCCAATCCGCCTCCCGCACCGAAGCAGGCTCACTCTCGCAATACTCTCGCAATACTTCCGGGTTTTCCTGACCCCGGGAAAATCAAGTACTTGGGTCTGGTCACACGGACCTCTTACCGTGCTAGTTTTCCCGCGATTTTTATATCTGCGACATTTTATATCGCTTGGAGGTGGTCAGAAGGTCCCTCTGTCTTCCGCTTCCCTCGCGCGAAGTACTGTTCTTACAGGCATTTTTTTAATATATATGGGCATGCGCTTGTCTTCCCATGCGCTCGGGCGTACTTACAAACTAATAAAAGACCTTCGCCATCCTATCTCCTATCCATGGCCGCAAACACCCCCCCCCAACCCAAGCACAGGAGCCGGGAGTCCCACCGACGAGTCGCCTAACTTTTCACTCCCCTTTGGGCGGAGAGGCAGTGCCCGGGTTTCGTCCCCTGCCCGGCGGCGGCGGCTTCCCTTCCCAGCCCGCCTCCTTCCTCCTTCTCTCTTTGGCCAGCGCACACACTCAGGAGCAGCTTCGAACTCACTCGCTCCTTCCTGAACAAAGTTCCCAGCTCTGCCTGTGCTCGGCAGGTATTTTTGCTCGTTTGACAACTGGAAAAGACCAAAATAAAAGCTAGCGCCTGTTTGCACAAGCGCATAACTAAAACCGGAAACAAAAAACCCCACAAAAAACGGGGGGGGAGGGTAGCGTGGTCATGGCGGATTGCTGTCCAGATACCAAAACCGCGGATACAAAGCGCGAGATGTCGAAAAACACCTGCTCCAACGGGTGTAAAAAAAACGCGGGTGAAAGAGCTGAAACCGCGGGAATCTGCCGGCTTCGGAGCGGGAAGCAGGTTTGCCTATATAGACAGGAACCGGCTTCGGAGTGGGAAGCGAGTTTGCCTTTACTGCGGGAGATATCAGCTGCGAGTCCCGCACTAAACGTCCGTGTGACCAGACCCCTTTCCTGGCTCTCGCGCTTTGAATGCGCGATTTCACCTATATGGACAGCCCTCTTTCGCAATGATTGCGAAATGATTGCGAATAGGGCCATCTGACCACTCTCTGTAGGTTGGTTTTAAAAAAACCAACAACACAGCTTCCGGTTTCAGCGCATGGGCATACATGCGCTTAAGAAATTTCTTTTTTAAAAAAAATGTCAGTGCTTACAGCATCCTGGTGGAGGCAGGAACAAGAGGTGGGGGCTCCAGCAGCCTGGATGGGGGTGGCAAGCAGGTGGTGGATATGGCACCCAAGCAGCACGTTAAAGCGTCCCGTGCCACGCGCCTTCCTGCTGGCCCAGAAGCGCCGGGAGAAGGCGCGCCAGGCCAGCGGCGACTGGGCCGATGGCAAGGATGGCCCCGTGGCCGCCCAAGAGCAGCTGCTGCCGTCGCCAGATGGGGACGAGGGCGAGGGGGACAGCCAGCAGCACGTAAGAGGGATGGCTCTTGAGGGGTGGTGTAGACATGGAAAACCAGAACAAAATATTCCCATTTAATTTAAAGCGGGAACAAGGCACATTTACAGTGCCGTGTGACCTAGACCTTAGGGGAGAGAATATCTGAAGAAGTTCTCTAGTCAATGAAAGCTTATGTGGGGAAAAGTGTTGTTAGCCTATAAGGTGCCACAATTTTTGTAGCTAGAAACCAGCGTGGCTATCCCTCTGAAATAATGCATGCATAGATAATTTAGTCAAAAAGCATACAAATCTGATTAGATTGCTTATATTGTGTGATCTGCCTTGAGTCTGAGCAAGAAAGGTAGGCTATAAATAAATACATGAATATGAACAGATAATAATTGCACACAAAAGCCAGTCCCAGAATCATGCCACACTCTAGCAGTACACCAACAGATGGAATCCTGGTAAAGCCATGAAGAAGAAGATTGGCTGTGTTGATAGTGGCTCCCATTAAGCTCTATGGGACAAAGTTAATGGGCTGCGCTTTGAGATCCTGTTGAGAATTACCTCATAATGAGTTAATGTATGTTGAATACTGCACCTTAGTACAATGATGTGGGGTGGGAGTTGTCCTGCTTCCACCCAAGCCCCCTATGGGGATTGCAGAGCATCCAGAGACCTGCTGAATTCATATACACAAAGAAAGAGGTATTCTCTGCCCTGCCCCCCAGAGTATCCAGGTCCTCCTTCCACAAACATCCCATCAGGCCTAAGGATAGGAGAAGGGAGAGGGAGATAGCATGCAGAATAGTACTATTCCATCTTCCAGTTAAATGGTTCAAGCTGCCCTTTATCTATGCTCAGTGGCATTAGCAAGCTCAGCCTTTTTAGGGTCACCGTCCAGGGGCCTTTTGTTTGCTTTTGAAGGCAGAGTTCTCACCCACAGGCATATGATTCAGTGAGATTATTGCTGAGCAAATAATGGGCAGTAAAGGCCCTGTCCAAGTATTTTCTCAGCATACTGGGGCTGTTTATCATTCAAGGTAAAATGCAGAAGCAACAAAATTGGTCTCCGAGTACATTTATTTAGTTTTGTTTTTCCCTCTCACACCTTTACCACCCAAAAGTTTTGCTTGTTTGAACATGCCTTCTGAAATGTTTTGACAGCCATTTGGTAGAAGTGGTAATATGCTAAATAATTCCTAACTCCCACATAAATTCATTAATTCACATCAAAATTGAAGGGATGAGATTTTTTTTATAAATAATCTGGACTGAATAGAAGCAATATGCAAGGCAGACAACCATTCAGAAGGTAAAAGCAAAATATTACCAAGGGTGTCACTTCTTCAGTAGGGCTTTGTGGCTCCTATGTGGCTTCCCTTCCCAGTCTCAGTCTCCTTTTGATTTCTTGGTTGGAGTCTCCCTTTTGGTTGAGGATGAAGCCAACAAATAGAAACTTGTGAACAATTACCTGAAAGTTTTGTAGTTCCCCAATAGCTGTTACTTTTGTCTTCTTGGTGTTCACCTGCTTTGGCTCTTTCGGCTTTAAAACTTCATCAGTAGTCATTTCAAGTCCTCAGTATTTTCTGCAAGTAATGTATCATCTGCATATCTCAAATTGTTAATGTTCCTTCCACCTATATTCATTCAACCTTCCTCTAAATCTAAATTATATGATTTCCTATGTATATTCTGCATATAGATTGAACAGATACAGAGATAAAACATCTTTATCAAACACCTTTGCCAGCTGGAATATATTCTATTTCTCCATATTCTGTCCTAACAGTAGCCTCTTATCCAGAGTATAGGTTACACATCTAAACAATCAGATGTTGTGACACACCCATTTCTTTTAAGACCAAACATAGCTTTTCATGATCCGTACAGTCAAAAGCTTTGCTGTAATCTATGAAACACAATCTGATTTTCTTCTGAAATTATCTGTATTGTTCCCATCTTTATTTTGACCTATTCAGTTAATGCCTTTCTGTGTTGATCTTTCAGCATTCCACGCCATGGTTTAAATTTCCCCCTGCTTTTTTGATATTTTGGAACAGGTCTCTTATTCTTCCTTTTTTTGTTGTTCTCTTTTATTTCTTTACATTTGTTATTATAATAGTGCTTTGTCTTTATGTGCAAGTTGCTGGAATGTTGTATTTAGACTTCTGATTCTATTTCTGTCACCTCTCACTTTTGTTCTTGTCTATCTTTAGCAATTTTAAGAATTTCATCAGTCATCCATTCACGCTTTTAACTTCTTTTGATTACAGGAATAGTCTTTGCACATTCTTCCTTGATAATATCTCTGGTTCCACCCCATAGCTCTTCTGGTTCACACTCACTTGATCTTAGTAATGCAAATCTCTTCTTAAATCTTAAACTCTTCAGGAATGGTGTTTATATATATTGACACTATGAACATTTTGGTGTTTTTCTTCAGCTTTATTCTAATTTTTTATATTAACAATTCATGATATGTACCACAATCAGTTCATGGTTCTGTTTTAACAGACAGAATAGAGTTTATACATCTTCTGCTTCCAATTATGTAATCTTC
This sequence comes from Gekko japonicus, assembly GCF_001447785.1. Classification (NCBI taxonomy): domain Eukaryota; kingdom Metazoa; phylum Chordata; class Lepidosauria; order Squamata; family Gekkonidae; genus Gekko; species Gekko japonicus. The sequence goes on along the minus strand of NW_015169808.1, from coordinate 145,407 downwards.
TTGACTTCTGTATTGGTCATCCTGTGATGTCCAGATATACAATTGTCTGGTTACCTGAAACATGTGCTCACAATGAACAATTTGTTGGCTTCACGGGATTCTGTGAGTCACTTCTTCATTTTGTGCTCCTAGCCAAGGTATTTGATTCTACTTTGTTTCCTACTTTTGTGTTTCAGTCACCTATGATTATCAGCAAATCTTGTTAAGGTGTATGATCAATTTATTTATTTCTTCCTGGACACTTGCATGAAAACTTTCAGTCCATTCTTCTTCAGCATATGGAGTTGGGACATAACTTGAATGATGGTTGATAGGCTTTCCATGTTGATAAGCTTTCCATGAAGTCCGATTGATATTATTTGGGCAGGCTTTGCATTATAGCTCCTGAATGCTTGTGCTACAACTCACATCACTATTAGAGCAACCCCATTTCTTCTGTGTTTCTCATTTCCAGAGTAGAACACTTTGTAATTTTCTGACTGAAAATCTCCTAATCCAGTCAATTTTAGCTAATTTGCTGTTAGAATTTCAGTGTTTAAATGTTTCATTTCTTGTTTTAGAATTTCAAGTTTACTTTGATTCATCCTTTTCACATTCCATGTGTTCCTATTACATGTGTTGAACAGCTTAGGACTTTCCTTTTGCTTCCATTTACATCAGCAACGGAACGTCCATTCGGCTTTAATCCAGTAGCATCATTAAGAATACTGAGATTCGTATTTGTCCTCTGTTCTTCCCCAGTAGCTAATTGAGTGCCATCCAACCTGGGTGTCCTGTATTCCAGCACTGTATCTTTTTATTATTTTGGGTTGTCTCATCATTGGGTTTTCAAGGTCTGAGATGACCAGAAGTGATTTATCATTGCCATCTTCTGTGCAGTACTAACCAGTGTTAGCTGAAGTGTCATTGCTGTTATCTATGACAGATCCTCTTCCAGTGTCACCTTCCACTACTGCTGCAGTCCGGTAGGTACACTTCAAGGACTCATCTGCCCTCATCGCCATTGGAACTGTCCATTCTCTTGTGCTGATGTGGCCTTTGATTCCTGAAGGTGGTGAATGCACCTTATTCTGGTGTTTCAGCTTTTACCATTCTGCCTTGAGTGACTCTGCTAGAAGTTGACAGAGTCTAAACTCCTCATGAAATTGCTTTCAGCTTCACTGGCAAACTCAAACCCACTCACTACATTAACGTGTGCATCCAAGAGGGGGGTGTAAACTATATTGTGCAAATATGAATGCATTCCTGAGGAAAACTAACAAGCTACATAATTAGCTGATTACACACAGATAGACAGAATTACTGATTGGTGACTTATAGCAATTAAAACTTAATACAGATCACAATACAATGTACTCTGAGGGAGGGGTGCCTGGCTCTGGCCTCATCAATAGCATTTGGTTGGTTGGAGTTCTCCATTGGGGCTGGATCCAGACCCAGGGGAAAGGCCTTTCATTGATGACTATATTGCATGAGTGATGTGGGTCACATTTTTAATGCATTGTTATTTTGCTGCTGTCTTACTATTTTATTCTGATCCCTTTGTATGCCACTCTGACAACCAGTTTTGGTTAAGGAGCAGGATAAAAAGGACATGTAATAAACATCTGGCTGTTGCTGCTTCTCTCTTTCACCGCCATGGCATAAGCAGCCTCAGAAGGAAGTTCAAGGGTTACAGGATTGACTGATGGATGGAAAGACATTCTCCGGAGTTCACTTTGTCCCTGGCATTAGTGATAGTTGTAAGAACATCTAGCAGAGAAAAGCAACCAAAATGAGCCAAGAAGATCATCAGCACATGTCTGTCTTAGCTTTTAGTCCCCCCAAGCACCCCCACACGTCTACTTTTTCTTTTCATCTGTTTCTTGACTGTTTAACTTTGAACAAAATTCTCTCCACTTTTAATTTCCCCCTCTCTCCTCCTTTTCCTCCCAAGACATTTTTTATGTGTCTTTTGATTTTCAAAAAAAAAAAAATTTTTAACTTTCATCTTGGCAAGAGGAAAATCTACTGGGAATTTTGCCATAATTTCATTCACAATTAATGAAACCTGCACCATTCTGATAAGAATGAGACTATGGACCAGTGGAAAGAAAACTTACACAGCCCTGGTTTGAGCTATACCTGTTTGTAAATAAAGACAGCCTGATAAGTTTCCCCTGGTATTCCTTTAGGAATGAAATTAACTAGACTACTGTCTTCTTACTGAACTCTCTGTTAGAAAGGAATTCAACCTTGAAATGTTGGTAAGAGACCTCCCTCCCAAGCAGGTCCTCTTGCTTCTTAGAAACGCAGACTGGGGTGCTGTTCCATGACTGGACATACAAGAAAACACCCAGCCCTATCTACCAATTTAAGAGGCAACCTCACTGGTCTGCAATAACAGAGGAATAATGTAAACTGGGAGAGATGCATTCATTTTTCAATGAGAACCAGAACAAATTTATTCAAAGTAGAAGCCTGGAAGTGGTGCCCCCTCTTCCCTTTTGTTAAATAGTGGGCTCCATGGATGAGCAGACCCCAAGTCTAGTGATCAGCTCTACTTTATTAATGATCTCAGCAAGAACAAGACTAAAAACCCCAGGGCAGCAGCCCTGTTAAATAGTATGCAAAAACCACACCCAAACACAGCCCACTCCCAATGATAGGCTATTTATATAACATTACTTCTTGACTGGTTACTTCCATAGTCCTGGTGGACTATTGTTCTTGGGCTCCAAGCTCAGCCCATCTCAGGTAGAACAGTTCTGGAATGTTTCGGTCCCAATACATAACACCTTTCTTCTGGTTCCCCGAGTCATTGAGAGCCACCCAGGCTATGCTGCAAATTTTGTGCTTCTACCTCAAAAAACAGGTTCCCCCAGCTCCAAATACCCCTGGATCGATTCTCCATTAAACTCTATGGAGATGGTCTCCATAGGGTATAATGGAGCCAAATAAATTCAGGTTGTCTGAATATTTACTCAAATCCCAATACAATACCGGTATTTGGGAATATTCAGAGAACCAATATTTTGGGGGTCCAACAGATCTGAATTGCGAAAAAACCATTTTTATTTTATTTTTTTGCAAACCACTATAGCCATGGTTTCTGTTTCAACATCCTGTGTGTGGGAGAAACTGGCCTTGGGAAATCAGAGGGATACCCTTTTCAACCCCAAGTTTGAAGGTGAGCCACCCTCTCATTCACAGCCAGGAGTTCAGATAAAATCCAGCGCTTACATCTTTCAGGAAAGCAACATCCACTTGAAGCTGACCATGGTTAGCACCGTGGGTTTGGGGGACCAGATTAACACAGTTATAAGCCTATAGTGGAGTATGCCCAGTTTGAACCTTATCTGCAAGAAGAACTCAAAATCAAGTGGGCTTTACACAGCTATCGTGATTCCCGGATCCATGCCTGCTTGTATTTCATTGCCCCCTCTGGCCACTCTTTGAAATCTCTGGATTTGGTAACAATGAAGAAGCTAATTCTTATTATTGTTATAATTCTTATTATGGTATAGTATAATTCTTATTGTATTGTATAGTATAATTCTTATTATTGCCAAATCGGATGCCATTTCTAAGAGCAAACTGACAAAATTCAAAATAAAGATTACAAGTGAACTTGTCAGCAATGGGGTGCAAATCTACCAATTCTGTACAGATGATGAGTCTGTTGCAGAAATAAATGGGACCATGAAAGCTCATTTACCATCTGCCGTGATTGGCAGCACAGAGAAAGTGAAGATAGGAAATAAAATGATGAACGTGCATCAGTATCCCTAGGGGGCAGTACAGATGGAAAATGAAGCACACTGTAACTTTGAGAAGTTGAGAGAGATCAGGGCTTTTTTTGTAGAAAAAGCCCAGCAGGAACTCATCAGCGTAACAGGCCACACCCAACAGCTGAAACTCATTAGCATATTAGGCCACACCCTGACACCACAGCTCATTAGCATATTAGGCCGCAGCCCCGTGTTGCCAAAAGTCTGGTCATCCAGCCACACCCACCTTTTGCTTCTTATTCTGTTTACCTTCTTTGTTGTCAAAAGGGCCTTTTTTGTAGCAGGGACTCCTTTGCATGTTAGGCCACACACGCCTACTGTAGCCAATCCTAATGCGTTTCTGCTGTTGGGTGTGGCCTATTATGCTAATGAGTTCCTGCTGGGTGTGGCCAACTCAGGAGCCAGCCGGAACTCCGTTCCTGTGCGTTCCTGCCCAAAAATAGCCCTGAGAGAGATGTTGATCTGTGTCAACATGGAGGATCTCCATGAGCACATGCACCATTATGAGTTGTACTGGCAATGTAAACTGAAGAAATGGGATTTAAAGACACTGATCCAGACAGTAAACCATTCCACTTACAAGAAACATATGAGGCCAAAAGGAATGAGTTCCTGGGAGAGCTGCAGAAAAAGGAAGAGGAGATTAGGCAGATGTTTGTCCAGAGAGTTAAGGAGAAGGAAGCAGAGCTCAAAGAGGCTGAAAAGGACTTGCAGGAGAAATTTGATTGCCTGAAGAAACTTTACCAGGATGAAAAGAAGAAACTGGAGGACAAGAAGAAATCACTGCATTCAAACAAAGAAGACGGCAGCTGAATTGCTCCAGTCTCAGGCCCAGCAAGTGGGAGGATTACAAACTCTGAAACGAGAAAAAGAGAGAAGTTCGGGTTTCCTGTAGATCCTTTCCTTTTGCTCCAGAAATGACCCCCCGCCATTTTGAGTTATCCTGCAGTTCTGCCCTCTACATGTTTGCCCATCTTCTTCCAGTGCACCCTCTCGCTCTGTTTGTCAGTCTCCTAAACATAAAACTGTCTCTTAACTGTTTTGGTGAAGGTCTTGGCCATAATTTCTACGGATCCCAATGAGAGAGGCTCCAAGAGCCTGTTGTTTACCAGAAGCTTTCAGGACTTATATCCTAAGATATTGTGTACCAACAGCACATGAATGCATCAATGCGTGTGTGTGTGTACACATGCATGGCAAAACTGCATGTTTGCTTACCGATTGTACCTCATGCTGTGACATCTGAGCCCTTTTGTGGATTCTCGTGTTACGAGTTATGCATAAAACTATGCTATGCTAAAACTAAAACTATGCTTTACTATGCTAAAACTCTCGTTAAACGTTACAATTAATCAACCATACCCAGCTGTAATTCAGTAACTGTCTCTGTTCGAGGAGACTTCCAGTTGCAGGGTACTTTCTTTAGCCCACACCCCTGTTACACTAACGCTTTCACCAAACTCCCCTCTTTAGCTACCAACTTCCAACTGATTCAAAACCCGCAACTGTCAAGTCTTAACTGATTCCTGCTTACCAGCCCACAACTACCATTGGCTGTTGGAGCGCTGCGGGGGTGCTTTTGCTCTTGCTAGGAAAAGCTTATCCATGTCCATAAGTTTCTTCAGTGGAAGTAAAAGGAGTGGCAACTATCAGTGGGTAAATCATGTGAGAAAAAAAGGTTAAGAAGCCCCCCACCCGCAACAACAACCTCCCTTTTCACTCTGCAGTACCAGTGACTACATTTTGTGAAAAACCTAAAAACATTCTTTAAAAATGAATTCCCACACTAAAACATCTGGTAGTTTGACTCAGGAATGGTTCATTGGTTCACTCTTTGCCCCATCCTTTCACTAGCAAAATCAGAGATGATGATGATGATGATGATGATGATGATGATGATGATGATGATGATAAGTATAAGAAATACTCATTATGAGTAATTTCTACTGGCCAGAGAATTCAGATAGCCTTGTTGTTGAATTTGGATTGCCTAGTTTTGGATTTGGGGTGTGTGTAGCTTTTATAGTGTAGAGTACTCATAGCCTTGCTCATGACATCTGTTCAAATGGTAGGGCAAGCTTTCTTTAAAGAGATAGTCCCTGCTCAGGAACAGTCACTGCTCAGTACTGCTCTGCCCAATGGTCAGATGCTTAGAAAGCAAGCAGAGGAAAACCCAAAGCAAATGTGACCAAGCATGGGTGAGAGTGCCTTTTGGGGGGCCTACTATGTCATGGTGATGGCAGTGAAATGAGCCCAGTTCATCACCATTGCATCTGTGCAAAGCAATACAGTGGAGCATTTCCAGTTGCAAAGTCGTGGAGGATGTGGCCGGGGGGGGGGGATCAAGGCCTTATTAAACAGACACATTTATATGCTAAATCTTATTGCTACTTCCCTCTGACAGTAGCAACAAACTCAGGTTTCTTTGAATTTAAAACAAACATATAAAAAGGAGAGACACAGCAATAATCCCTTTTCATTTCCCTCTGGTTTTGTGCGTTGCCATTCTGAGGCTTTTAATTCCATCGCTTTCCATTACTGGCACTTCCAATTTATATGTTTTGATCAGTACAAAAATAACATTGGGGAAATGTGTTCATTTTTACAGGAAAAATGTGTTTCACGGTAACAGAAAACTGCACAGAAAGTAAAGACAAAAAGAGTTTGACTCACACAAAAGGAAACTGAAATCAAAAGATGGAGCTTTGATTAGCAGGGATAAGAGACTTGGGCCCCGTTCACACAGAGGATTTGCCACACTAAAGGCACGAATGGTAGGCGGATTTTCGGTGCGCAATCACACTGCAACATCTGGGAAGCGTAGCGCACCTGTAGCCAACCTGTGGCATCCCGCCGAATACGCGCAGTAAAAAAATACCTCAGAAAGTGCAGTAGTATCCGGAAAACGCGTGGCAGGGGCGGGCGTCTGATCGCTGGAGCGCTAGTATCCCGAGGCTTCCGGTGCCTGTCCGAGTCCTGTTGCAAACCAGATGGTTTCCCTAAGTGCATGCGCATGAACACTAAACTGGAAGCAGTGCTGCTCTGTGGAACTGCGCATGCGCACAAACACGGAACACTTGCCATGCAGCTTCTTTGCCAGCTCCAGCATCGCCATGTGATCGCGAGCTTCCTGCCACAGCGCGAATACTTGGGAGACCATGTGATTTAGCTAACGCGCTTTATTTTGCCCTGGAGCAAACAGTCATGCCTCACCCCCACGTTATCTGGCCCGTGTGATCGGGGCCTTGATAGCATGTCTAATGAAATGTACCTGTTACAAGGCAAAACAGATTCAGACAGAGGAGGAGACTAGAGGTGGACTTTTGTGGCTCCAAGAGTTTCTGAGGAACTGTACGGCCTCAATTCTCACTGAAATATTTCTACACAGCACAATGCCAAAAAGTATCTTGAAAATGTAACCTTCATGTATACTTGCCTCCCTTTATATTTGTCTCTGCTGCATCTATAAATACTATTTTTCTCTGGCTGTCTTCTAGTCCCAGTGCCCTGATCACACCTCTTATAAATATATATTTTAACAATTCAGCTTTCTCAGGAGGCTTTGTTCACAGGTGTAGATCTTTCATAAGGCTGTGTTGCTTAATGATGGAATAGCTTGTTAGAATATAACATACAATGCACACAATCTAAAATTTTTAAGAAGGGTTTGCCAAACAGAATTAGTGAGATTAAGAGATGGGAGATTATCAGAATATAATTTCACCAGAGAATGGAAACCCTTTCTTTACTTCTGGCTTCAGGATTTGCAGTTGCATATAGATCTTTATAACTGCATGATTTTTTGTGAAAAGTAATACAAGGTTTTTCCTTGTAAAATTTTATTTTGTGAGCCTAAGACTAGTATATAGTATGTTTTTCTTTACTTCTACATGTAACATGTAGATCTTTTTTTCCTTTTGCCTTCATGCTTTTTTCTCATTGCTGAAAGTTGATGTTGATTGGATTTGTTCTGTTCTATTTAAAATTTAATAAAAATATTTTTTAAAGAAATGCTATCAAATCAACTTGCTTCTTTCACGAGAAACAGGTCTGGCCCCAATAACAGTAGGACCTAAGAACTGCTATTAAATATCTGAAATGCATAAATTAGTATAAAGGACCATCAAATGTCATAGTCTGTAACTGCCATAATCAGGAAGTTTGATTTTGATATACTGATTAATAAATGTGTTTGCAAAAATTTAGGAAAATAACAACAGTTTTGAAATAGCAGTGAGACATCCAGGTATGAATAGATAGACAGACAGGGATTCGGGACTTGACAAAGAAAATCTGGAGAAGGGAGAGATAATTGGATGTAATCACAATATATGGACAGATGACAAGATGGAGTAGTTTCGCAAGTTGAAAAGGGTTAAAAAGAGTTCCCTGGCCACACTGTATGCAAAACAAAAAGGGAGGGGGTCACTCTAATCCTCTGTTTATTCTGATGGGATATTGTTCAGCTCCATCTCAGCATGAAATACTCATATTCCTACATGAATAGAAGACCAACAACACATGCAAGAAGTGTGCTCTAGTCCACAGAAACTTCTGCCAGAATAAAATTTTGCTAGTATTGAAAGACAATGCCTACCTATGCAGTCAGTTTTCTACTGAGTACCCCATGTATAATGAAATGCTGAAGTAAATTTAGTAAATTTTGAAACAAACTCAAAAGACCACATTATAATGATATAATATTATAAAAGGATTATAATTTCATGGGAGCCAATCATTTCCACACTTCACCCTCAGGTATTTATTTGTTTCCTGTCTGTGAATTTTCTCAAAATTTTGCTATGATGGTTGCATTGTCCAAAATGATAACTTTAGGATTTTGAAGTTTGGTGCTCTTAGCTTAATAATTGTCTCTTAATTTTTGGTGTTATAACCTTGGGGAAATATTATTTACTGTAGCAACAAAAGAGTATGAACAAGATAGGCAAGGTCAGACATCTGCTGCTTTCCACACTTCCTTATCCATGATGTCACAAGCACCAAGGTCCTTCTGTTCATTAGGACTGTTGAATCCTTGTGAAGGATACAAACTGACTAAATTGTGGCCTTCTGTTTTAGTCATAATAGAAGCCCACTTGTTAGAAGATGTGGAATGTGCTCTATTTCCATTAAAACCAGTGGGAACATTGCCATTTGCTTGAGAACGATGTGCATTGAACCTCTGTGCTGTAACCACATCAAGGACACAAAGACAGAGATTGTCAGCATAGTGCAAATACTTTAAGAAGTTTGGTGCTCTTATTTATTTCATTTGGGTTTATAGGCCAGCCTATATGGGGGGGGGGAGGTATTTGTGAATTTCCTGCATTGTGCAGGGGGTTAGACTAGATGACCCTGGAGGTCCCTTCCAACTCTATGATTCTATTTGGAGGGTTGGCAATATTTGTGTAAAAGAAAAATACCAAAGATGTTTTAAATAAAATATCTAAATACTATCCCCCAAACCCACACATTTTAAATTACACTATTAAAATGGCAGGTGCCCCTGGTCACTAGCAGTGCAATCCTAAACAGAGTTGCACCCTTCTAATACACTGAAGTAACTCTGCTTAGGATGGCACTGTAATTGCTTGAAACATGAAGCTGTCTTATACCAAGTTAGACCATTTGTTAATTTAGTTCAGGGACGGACTGGCCCTTCAGCTTACAGAGAAATTTCCTAGTGGTCTAGAGGGCCACTATCAGCCAGGAGCAGGCAGAGCCAAACCCCAGTAACTCTGACATCCATTAGGGGCATCTTGGAGCAGACAATGGACTTACCTCTTCTGTCCTGGAGCTGGTCTGGCCTGGGTTCAGCGGCAACCTCTGAGAGCTGTTCTGGACCTGGCCACACTGCCAGCAGAGCTTGGGAGCTGTTCTGGGCCTGGCTGTGCCAACAGCAGAGCCCAGGGGCCACACCAAGCCTGGGATCACCTTCATAGCACCTGCAGCTATGAGAAGAGGAGGAGGAGGGTGAGAGAAGGAGCAGTTGCTCTCTGCCCCCTCCTCAGCTGCTGAGGCAGCAAAACAGGAGAGGACCAGGGGGCCAGTGCACGGTAATCATCAGGGGCCATTTCGTAGAAAAAGAGGTGCAGGAGCTCATTAGCATAACTCCTTAACATAACTTATTTGCATATGCCACACCCCCTGACATCACCAGAAGTGTGTCAGAAGGCAACACCCACCGCTCAGGCTCCACTGGACTGTTTTAGATTGCTAGCTATGTGCAGATCTGTCCTTGCAGAGGAGGGAGAGCTTGTACCTGAATAAAACTTGGTCTTAAAGGTGCCACTGGACTGTTTTGGACCGGGGGGCCAGGGGGGAGCTCTGCAACTTACCTGGCTGCTTCTTGCTCTGACTGAGGGCTGCTGGGAGCAGGGGGTGGGTCTTGTTGCATGTGCCCGCCCCCTGGGCTCTTTACTGCCGGAGCTCCGCTCCTGTGCGCTCCTGCAGGAAATGACCCCTGGTAATCATCACTACCCCTCCCACCCAGCTAGCAAAGATCCAGGTGGCAGGGGGGTAGGAGTTATCACTGTCCCCAAGCTTGCAACACTGGAGGGGTGTGTGAGAGTCACCAGTCCCTCTCCTCAACAAGCTGGCAAAGCTTCAGGTGGGGAAGTGAAGGAGTCATTACTGCCCCCCCCTGCTGACTTGGCATAGCTGGAGGCCGGGGGCAGCACAAGAGTAGTTGCTTTCCACTGGCAAAGCTGAAGGTGGACAGATGTGAGAGTCATTGCTCCTCCCCAGGGGTAATTTCATAGGGGAAAAAAGGTGCGGGAGCTCATTAGCATAATTTATTAGCATATGCCACACAACCTGACATCACCAGAATGTGCCACTGCTCAGGCTCCACTGGACTGTTTTGGATTGCTAGCTATTGGGGGGGGGCACATATCTGCCCTCACAGAGGAGGGAGAGCTTGTACCTGAAGGGGGGGCTCTGCTTCTTGTTCTTCATGGCCCAACTGAGGGTTCCAGGGAGCAGGGGCGGAGCTTGTTGCATGTGCCCGCCCCCTGGGCTCCTTACTGCTGGAGCTCCGCTCCTGTGCGCTCCCGCAGGAAATTACCCCTGCACCTCCCACTGCTAAACTGGCAACAGAGAAGGCGTTGAAAAGCAGGGGTTGTAGACAGTGGGGATGAGTATCAGAAAAGGGGTAAGGGAAACAAAGAAAAGGCAGGGGGGATATGATGCCCCCATCCCGAAAGTTCATTCCTGTCACTGCTTGTCAATAATGAATTCTCTCTGGCTTTTTATGCACTGGTGGTTTCCCTCACTTTCCCTGCACATCTTTGTTGCATTTTCCTTTGAAATTCCCCGCTCGCTTTTCATCTCAGGTTATTTTTTTTTGTTCGTTTTTCATTCTGCGTTGATTTTTATCCTTTCAGTTCTCAGCTTACTTTCTGTTTGCTGTACCCCCGCATTTCTGAAAGTGGTTTTGTAGCAATGTTTCCCATAGCTTTTCTTCGAAGCTGATGGCAATTCAAAGCAGAAACATTACCTTAGATTTTACCTCCCCACCCCTTTCCCACCCCTCAGAGGCCACTCCTCCACTGCCCACATCATTCCTCCCACTCTACCTAACATTAAAATGGCACCTTGTTGGGGGGGAAAGGACTAGGGGTGTGCAAGTTTTGTTTTCTGGCTGGGCTGCTCTTTCCTGCCACCCAGTTTAAATGGGCCAGCTGGAGAAGGCTGCGTGGAACTGGGTCCACTGACAGCCATTATGTCCCTTACAGGCACAGTGAACCAGGCTGGGCTGCCTCTTGTGCCACTCAGTTTAAACAAGGTAGCGAGAGAGAGATGCCCAGCCAGGTTCGCTCTGTGTGTGGGAAGCCAATGGCTCCCTGCAGGCGCAGCTCTGTGCTTTTTTTTTTTTTAAATAGAAATGGCATAAGTCTAGTGTTAGACTTATGCTGCTTGTTGTTTTGTTGTTGTTTTTTTTAAAAAAGGAATGACTTCCGGCTGCAGGACGTGGCTGCTTCTTTTGGGGGTGAGCCAGCTGCAAGTGAGAGCTCTTGCCATACCAAAGGTGAACCAGGGAAGACAAGAGCAAGAAGGTGAGCAGAGCAGAGTGTGCCCTCAAGAACATACCACCACAGTTGCTGCTGCTGCTTGGGCTGCCCTGGCTGAGGAAGAAGGGAGTGGAAAAGCAGCAGCAGCAGCGGTGAGAGCCAAGGCAGAGTTGAGCCAAAGCGAAAGGACGGGGAGAAGCAGCAGAGGAGGCAGCAGAGCATTTCTTAAGCCATTTTTTTTAAAATTGCCATTATTGAAGCAAAAAGTTTGTAGTCCACGTTCAGCAGTGATATAGTTCTATAAGATTGCGGTAGTCTCCTTTCTTGGAAGGATTGTATCTATGATTTGAACAAGCTAAACAACATGCAGAAGAATTCGTTTTCATATATTTTTAAATTTATATTATGTATCTTTATTTTTATTTTAATGATTTGTCCTTAATAGATGTTAAAAATTTGTATATTTATTCTTTTTTCTATTTTCCCCCTTACTCTTTCTTTTATTCTGTAACTCTACCTAAATATCACAGTTAAAAAAATTAAATAAAAAGTGTTTGTTTCAATGTTCATAGCAACCCTACTTAATATAATATCAAAGATTTCACTTGTTCTGAAATATATGAAAATATTTTTGAACAAGTTTATATCTGACATATGATTTATATATTATGTATACACTTGAAAGTCCTTGAGAACTGAAAAAAATGAAAATCTTTTTCAATTCCCCATTTCCTTTCTTTTTTCTGTATCCCTTATCTTTTTAAATATATATAGGTCCTGGTCACACGGGCTGTAAAATGCGGGGGAGAAGCGTGGCAGTTTGGCCCGGAGCAAAGTAACGCGTGGCCACCCGATCACACGTCCGGTCAAGGTCCCGTGAGTAGGGGCGAGGTGGCGATCACACAACGATCCTGCAGCGTGGCAAAGAAGTGGTGTGGCGCGATCTCACTAACAGCATGCGCGATTCTGCGGAGCAAAAGAACTTTCGCTTTCCTCTTCGTGCGCATGCGCCGATGGGTGCTTGTGCGCATCCTGTGGAAACTTGGGGGGGGGAAACCTGTTTGCGATGGGACATGGGCGGGTGCCGGATGCCACGGACTATCACCGGAAACGCGATCAGATGCCAGCCCTTGCCCGCGGTTTCCGGAAACTAGTACCTCGGAGGTACTAGTTTTTAACTCAGCATCTTCGGCGGGAAGCCTCGGGTTCTCCATGGGAGCTCTATGCTTCCCAGATGTTGCAGTGTGATCGCGCCTGGAAAATCCACCTATCATCTGTCTCAGTAGCGTGGCTAAGGCTCCGTGTGACCGCAGCCATATATTAAAAAGATTTCACTTGTTCTGAAATATGATATAATGGTAGAATGGACTTTCATTCACAATGATATTACTTTATATAACTTTGCAAGACACATACTGGAGTTCCACAGTGGCCCTTCACTTTGTCAGATGAAATCAAAAATTTTCTGATATTAATTTTGACCGGGATGTGTTCTGGCTAAGGTAGCAAGTGTTTCAAATAGAACAAACCTCTCCCCTTGGGCAAGGATCCCATCTGATATACCTTTTGAACAATATAGCCACATGTAATCTATTACTTAGACAGCTTTCATTTGGTAGTACACGGCAGATACTCTGTTCAGCTGTAGTTTTATCACATTATGGTCTGGTAATGAAAGGAGTAAGATTGACTGCTTTCTCCAGACATTGTTTCAAAGAGGCAGTATTGGTC
>NW_015169808.1:86455-131816 GCF_001447785.1 Gekko japonicus | reverse complement strand
AACTGTTTAGGACAGCAACCAAGCTCCATACCAAGCTCCATGCCAGCATTACTCAGATCTATCTGATGTAACTTGAAGACAGGCTGGTATATCTCCAAGTTAAACTAGCGTAAGGTGACCCTGGTGTGAGCGTGATATTGGCTGAACTGCACCAGATTAGGGGTCACAGCATCATCAGCATGCCAGGGAAGGAGTGGTTTTAGTCAGTATCCTAAATGCCACCTTGCCCAGTTCATTTTCAAGCCCTCGCACCAGTGCAGTGTTTCACAGACAAAAATCCTGGCATGATAAACATTTTAACTGAGCACAACTGGAGTGCCCTTGTCTGCCTCTTGCCATGCCTACATAGCCAAGGCCCAACAAAGGATGCAGATTAAGTCTGCAGCCAATAACAGGCCTCCTAAACACCAGCCAGGAACCCTTCTTCCAGGAGACAGGTGTGTGCATGCAGCTACACTTCTGTACCCTCATGTTGTTTTTACTTTGGGCACACAATGGGGGGAGGGCTCCGGTGATAGGACATCTAAAGGAGGGGCACTTCGCATAAACATGGGACCATTTTGTGCAAACAGCCAAGAAGGAAAAGAAACACTATTACAAAATATTAATAACACTGCTCTTCTAAGAGTTATTTGCAGGTGCTCCACCTCAGGACACAAACACCAACTTTGGCCCTCCACTGCTCCAATTGGGAATGCCAGGGCAATACGTCCCACCAGACAGAAAGAATGGAAGGGGGATCACCTGCCTCAGACTTTAACTGCTGAAACGTCTCCACCTCTGCTATATGTACCTACTGGGTATTAGCTCCACAACTCTTCCACTCTCAACAGTTGTTAAGCAGTATTTCCATGGAAGGGGAACACGGTAAATATGCATAATGCAGAGATGGTGACGCAACATCATGGCACTGGCAAATGCTGTGTCATGGTGATATAAGTCACGTGAAAGAGAAAGTACAACCACATTTCTGGGTGACTATGAGCCGTTCCAACAGCATTGCCACTGCTTGCCAAACAACTTTTTGTCTTGCAGGACCAGAGCCCCATAAAACAGGCCAAGCAAAACACAGGTGTAACATTCCAATTTTTTATAAGTGGGAGGAGCTACAGGAACTGCAAGAGCCCCTAGATAGTGCCATACTCTCAGCTCCATAGCTCAAACCGTGTGCAGAATGCTTGAACCCACTTTCTGTTTTTTTGCTAGAGTGGACCTTCAGTCATTACTTCCCATGTGTTGCTTTTGACTCTTTCCAGGCGGCACCTCCAACAGGTGTAGAAGCAAGACTGAACTTCATTTACAATTCAGTGCCATCTATTTTCTGACTCATTAGCATGACTAACAGCTGTAGTGACTAGTGTGTGTCTAGCTGCTCTGCTATTGCCAGCTCTCTGGTCCTAGCTGGCTCTTGTCCGATTGCATACTGAGTAATTTTCATTTTGACCAGCACAGTTATACCTGTCACAGGAAAACAGTGATAGTGTCAGTTCTACCAATGAGTCCACTGTCTGTCAATGCAGCTTTCAAAGGCACAGGAGCCTTGACAGATCAATAGACCCATTCATCTGACTTGCATTTAGAACTCCATTCCAGCTGCTTTTCAATAAATGTTTTACAGCTGTGTCTCTGTTTCAATTGGTATTTGGTACATACTCTGTGGAAGGTCAGTAGTTCAGCAGTTCGGCTGCATGACGGAGTGAGCTCCCGTCTCTAGTTCCAGCTCCTGCCAACCTAGCAGTTCGAAAGCAAGAAATTGCAAGTAGATAAATAGGTACCACTTCAGTGGGAAGGTAACAGCGTTCTGTGCGCCTTGGTGTTTAGTCATGCTGGCCACATGACCACGGAAATGTCTTTGGACAGCGCTGGCTCTTCGGCTTTGAAACGGAGATGAGCACCACAACCCTAGAGTCGGACTCGACTGGCTTTCAAGCAAGGGAAACCTTTACCTTTACATACTCTATGCCCATCCCTTGCTCATTACAAACTTTGACTGTCTTCTGCATGGGACTCACACTAGGAAGGGGCTGAGAGGGTCCTCCAGTGTCAGCATTCACAGTTTTCCTGATCACTGTCAGGCATGTGACTAAACTAAAGAGGCTATATGATGTGAAGGGGAGAAGAAGACCAAGGATTGCTGGGATGAATAGCAACAGGCAACAGTAACGACCTTTCTGACTGCAACAAAAGGATAGTTACATGGGATGGGTAAAAGAACTAAAATAAGGGGTTGACAATAAGCATCAGTAGCCCACCTCCACTGATTAGGTCTGATAATGCAAAACCTCAGCTGTCTCTAGGTAACCACATGCAGGTTTTGAGTCATGGGCCCCAGGCATGCCAAGCCTGTGCTGTTCCATAGAATTATGTCTTTCTCTGCCTTCATTCCTGTCCTTACATAGCTGATACCAGGGCTAGTGAAATAGTCCAAATTCCCCTTGGTGTCTGTTTTTCTCCTGTGTGGAATATTCTGCTCTTCATGAAGTCTTTGTTCTATCTCAGCATCTTCCTTCTGTATGTTACTGGCCAGAATAAGAGCAGAGTTTTATTCTCAGTTTCCCCCCTTGGTGCAAGAAATATTTCCAGCATATTATTTCCTTCAGGAGCTTGAAACCTGGACTTTCTGTGGTTTCCCCTCCAGTGTGTTCTCCTGTCCATGTTTGCAGGAAAGGATTTGAACCCGTGTCTGAAGAACTCCCAGGACTGTGTTAATTGCAGGGTTCACACTGAGCATGCCACACAAGGGAAGTGTTCCAATTTCAACATGCATTGATTGGCTGCTTTCACAGATAGCTAGCATGGGAGCGTTATCAGCATGCCTCACCACAACTTGAAGTCACTATGATCTCATCTCCTTGGAGCTGAATCTTTTTTGTTGTTTGCTAAAGTAGCTTAGGAAATCAGCTAGCTTCACTGGCTCTGCGCTAGTATCAGCAGTGTGTGGGCATCTAGGGCCTAGGATTGTATTGTCTGGCACTGATAAAAGGCCGTTACAGATAAGATCGAAACATCAACTTTTGTTTCTCTTTAAAAACCCACTGAAATGCATCAAAATGAATTTAGCCCTTGCTAATTATTCTAATGTAAGTTCCTTCAATTGTGTTCTCAGAATCAGAAATAGCAAGGACAAACAGCAAATAAATTTAAATAATAAAACCATCCATCAGCTCCAAAAAGATTAGCATTTTCGTAACTATGTTATTATTAAAAATCCAGCAAGTGTTCTCACATTTTGGCTCAGAATGGCCACAGTAAAGTGGGAGCTCACGCAGACAGAAAACTATAAAAGGGCAAAAGTTTATTGTGTTCTTGGTAAAATGAAAGAGGGAAACCGTGGAGGGGCTGTTAATCTGCTTGCCATCGGAAAAGAGCCATCACAGTGTTTTCCTTTCTACGTAATATGGGGTTGGATACCGTATACAATCCCAAGCCGTGCAAAGGCCTTGTGGCCTTCTGATTCAATGGCTTGTTGACATAAGGTGGAGTTTCAGGTTATTGTGATGTAGGCAGCTTCCTGCCACAGTTTCTGATAGTCATAAATCAAAAACACTGTTGCTGTTCACAACCATGCTGGGTAGCTGTAGAATTCCTGTAAAGGGCTTTTTAAAAAAACAAGTGAAACATAACCATCAGAATATTGCTTCAAAGATACACCTTCTCAGCTGTCTTCTTTTTAAACAGTAGCAATCAAATCATTATCTTGGGATTCTTTCAATATTTTTTTTCCTTCTCGTAAGATGATCACTAACAAATGTCTCAGAAAAAAGTATCTGCTTCCTTGGCATTTTAAGACTGCTAACTAGGTGGGAGTTTATTGGAGAAGAAAGCTTGTCTGAGCTGATTTTGGTCAGCATCTTGCCTTTGAATAATCTGAAGGATTTCCCTGACCTGGATAGCCCAGGCAAAGCCGATCTTGTCTAATCTCAGAAGCTAAGCAGGGCCGATCCTGGCAAATATTTGGATGGGAGACCTCCAAAGAATACCAGGGCTGGGAGACCAAGGGAAGCTCTCAAGCCAATTCTCTGAACATCTTCCATGTCCCAGTAGGAGATGCCAGAGGTTGCCATGACTTGCAGGCATGGGCACACGTGCATGCACACACACAAATAATCTCAAGGATCATTCCGTGAAAGGAAAAGCGTGTAATGAGAATGAACTATCAGTCAAATGCAGTAGGAAGTGATAGGGGACAAGGCAGCAATCATGGCATGAAGTGAAGAGGCAAAGAAGTTCCCACCGTTGAGTACAGAAACCATCGTCTCTATACCACTCTCATCTCTTCTACTCTGGTTGGCATCATCTGCCACCAACAAGAAGTCACACTTTCCATCCTTCTCAGCGTTTTGAAGTCAAGTCACTCCCAACTCTAACCTTAAATAAAGGCAATTATATTCACGTTGCTTTAGATAAATACTACCACACCTTTCATGGTGTAGAGGGAGAAGAGGGAAGTGGGCTTTAGCATCTATGGAATTCATTTGCTTTGTCAACATTGTCCTTTGGTGAGTAACTTTCAGAGAAAAGTGTCACTAAGGAGACAATGGTTTTTAAGCTGACAGCTGTAGTTTTGTGTATCTAAATGTTTGCAGATACTTGGCAAAGTACTCCAAGGGAATGGTTCCTTTTGCTGACTGCAGTTATTTAACTTGCTAATCTAGGAAGGACTCTGAAGGAAAAGACAGAGTCTTCTAGGGAAGCGCAGCCAGAATGTCTTGGAGTATGCTATAACTGTATGATCATCTCCCCATATCACACAGGGTGTGCATTCAAACAGGTGTGCATTCAAACCAGGCTAGCCCGATCTCATCAAATCTTGGAAGCTATGCAGGTTCAGCCTTGGTCAGTATTTGGATGAGAGACTACGAAGGAATATTAGGGTCATGACTTGGAGGCAGGCAAATGGTGGACGACCTCTCAGGACCAGGAAGACCACTGCACACCAGCATACTGCAGAGGAGACAAGCTAGGACAGAGACCGGTTTGGGGTAGCTGGCTGGGATGAGGTTTTTGAAAGCTATAGCATTACTAGCCGCCCTGAGCCGCCCTATAGCATTAATAGCCTGCCTGAGCCACCCTGAGCCTGCCTCAACAGTGAGGGCAGGGTACGAACATAAGAACATAAGAGACGCCAGTGTTGGATCAGGCCAAAGGCCCATCCAGTCCAACACCCTGTGTCACACAGTGGCCAGCAATACCAGGTGCCATCAGGAGGTCCACCACATTAGAAGCCCTTCCACTGTTGATCCCCCCCCCCAAGCACCAAGAAGACAGAGCATCACTTGCCCCAGAACCCCTATCTATACCTTGTGGCTAATAGCCACTGATGGACCTCTGCTCCATATGCTTATCTAATTCCCTTTTGAAGCCGTCCATGCTTGTAGCCGCCACCACTTCCCGTGGCAGTGAATTCCATGGTATAAATTGAATAAATGAATAAATAAATAGCTGGGGACCAGGTCCCAGTGATATTTAAACTCCAGTTTGGCTGCATTAAAGGGTACCATTCCTTGTCACCCCCTATACCTTGTTTGGTGGACTTTCTAGCAGCATATTATTTCCTTGCCCCCTGTTTTGGGGGGAAATTCTGCCCAGTCACCTACCTTTCAACCTCACTTCCTGTTTCCCAATTGTTTTGTTCATAGGCTAATTGGGTAAGAGTGCTTGAAAGTGCACTCTCTGATTCCTTTTGAGCACTGTAGATTCTCAAAGGACTATTTTTATTGGCATTAGTGTTAAGGAATCCTTGTGTTAAGGAATCACTTGCCACCAGGGGTCATTTCCTGCAGGAGCGCACAGGAGCAGAGCTCCGGCAGTAAAGAACCCAGGGGGTGGGCGCATGCAACAAGCCCCACCCCCTGCTCCCAGCAGCCCTCAGTCAGAGCAAGAAGCAGCCAGGTAAGTTGCAGAGCTCCCCCCAGCCCCCAAGTCCAAAACAGTCCAGTGGCACCTTTAAGACCAAGTTTTATTCAGGTAGAAGCTCTCCCTCCTCTGCAAGGACAGATCTGCACATAGCTAGCAATCCAAAACAGTCCAGTGGAGCCTGAGCGGTGGGTGTTGCCTTCTGACACACTTCTGGTGATGTCAGGGGGTGTGGCATATGCAAATAAGTTATGCTAATGAGCTCCTGCAGCTTTTTTCCTACAAAATGACCCCTGCTTGCCGCTATACCCGTGAGCTTTCGTGGGTCACTACTCACTCCTTCAGAAGTTCTGAAGAAGTGAGCAGTGACTCACAGAAAGGTCATACCCTACCACAAATTTTGTTAGTCTTTAAGGTGCTACTGGACTCTTTTCTGCTGCTACAGACTAACACAGCTGCCCATCTTGGGCTGCAGTCATACGCACTAAATAATCCACTTTCAATCCGCTTTCAATGCACTTTCCAACTGTATTTTACTGTGTGAACTGGCAAAATCCAGTTGGAAAGTGCATGGAAAGCGGATTATTTAGTGTGTGTGACTGCAGCCTTGATCACTATACCTGTGGTCATTCACATATGTGGTTACCCACCTAATAACATTGGAATTGGCATTATGGGATGTTACTTGCTTACTGGCTGATCATCTACAGTTAAAGGCTTGCAAGTACTATGAAGGCCTTGGGGGAGAAGCATCATTGTTCTATTATGCAGCTTTAAGTTCTTTTCAATTGCTGGTTGATCTTGTATTCATCTCTGGAATGGTCTTGAAGAAGATTGCAAAAAAGAAAGGGGGATTACTATGATATATATAAGTGTGCATGGCTGCCTCCTAAACTTGTACTAATCCAGCTTTTTTTTTCTTGCATTGATAAAGAGGATGGGCCTAATATCTAATATCTTGCCTGAAATTTCAGAGGGGATGGAAACATTGAAGCGTGACAATGAGGAGCAGTAATGGGGACCTTCCAGTGCGAAATCAGCCAGGAGACAGGCTAGTGGATCGAGGAGGAGGACTACCTTACAGGTGGCAGGAAAGTTCTATATTGGCAGGGGCCAGCTGGGAGGTTGGTGGAGAAGGCACTTATCCTTTTGGTGATGGGGAGAGCAGGTTTTAGTTATGGCCCTGGGGAACAATTTCCTTGATATTGGCTTCAACAAGCCTTTATATTACTTCCAGCAACAAGCCTGTGGGACAGGCGTTGCATAGTCGAAGGATAGCATTTTTACAGAGATGGGTACAAGCTGGCTGGCCACAGGGTAGCTGCTGCAGAACAACTTGGTTCTCCAGAAGCATTATCTTCATGGTGAGAGAGTCTTTTGGTGAAAACGTAATTCCCTCCATTAAGTTCTAGATACAGAGAGAAATGAGGGTTGTTAGGGTTATTAGGGTTAGGGTCATTAGGGTTAGAGTTAGGGTTATGTTTAGGGTTAAGATTACTACAGTTAGAGCTGCATTAGGGTTAGGGTTATTAAGGTTGGGGTGAGGGTTATTAGGGGTAGGATTAGAGTTAGGGTTATTAGGGTTAGGGTTATTAGGGGTAGGGGTAGGGTTATTAGGGTTATTAGGATTAGGGTCAGGGTTATTAGAGTTAGAATTATTAGGGTTAAGGTTATTATGGTTAGAGTTATTAGAGATAGGGCTATAGGTTATTAGGGTTAAAAGGAGAAGGAGAAGAAGAGATTGGATTTATAGCCCGCCCTTCACTACCCAAAGGTGTCTCAGAGCGGCTTACAAACTCCTTTCCCTTCCCCTCCCCACAACAGACACCCTGTGAGGCAGGTGGGGCTAAGAGAGCTCTTGACAGAAACTGCTGTTTTTCAAGAACAGCTCTTATCAGAACTACGGCTTGCCCACGGTCATCCAGCCAGGTGCAAGTGGAGGAGTGGGGAATTAAACCCGGTTCTCCCAGATTAGAGTCCGTGCACTTAACCACTACACCAAACTGGTTAGGGATAGGGTTAGAGTTATCAGGGTTAGGGTTATTAGGATTAGGGTTAGGGTTGGGTAATTAGGGTTAGGGTTAATTTTAGGGTTAGGGTTATTAATGTCAGGATTAGGGTTAAAGTTATTAGGGTTTGTGTTATGGTTATTTGGGTTAGGGTTAGAGGTAGGTTAGGGTTAGGATTACTAGGGTTAAGAGACTGGGTTAGGGTTAGAGTTATTAGGGTTACAGTGAGGGTTATTAGGGGTAGGATTAGAGTTTTGGTTATTAGTGTTAGGGTTATTAAGGTTAGGGTTATTAGGGTTAGAATAATGATTAGGGTTATGAGGGTTAAGGTAAGTATTACTAGGGTTAGTGCTGGTTTAGGGTTAGTCTTATCAGGGTTTGGGTTAGGGCAGTTAGGATTAGGGTTCGAGATTGGATTAGGGTTAGGTATATTTGGGTAAGGGTTGGGGTTATTAGGGTTAGGGTAAGGGATTATTAGGATTAGAGTTAGGATTAGGGTTATTAGGGTAATTAGGGTAGAGTTAGGGTTAGGGTTAGCGTTAGAGTTATTAGGTTTAGGGTTATTAGGATTAGGGTTAAATTTTGTATTAGGTTGAGGGTTATTAGGGTTAGGGTTACTAAATTTAGAGTTAGGGATATTATGGTTATTAGGGTTAGGGCTAAGGCTAGGGTTAGTGTTGTGGTTAGGGTTATTAGGGTTACTGTATGGTTAGGGTTATTAGGGTTAGGGTTATTTGAGTTAGGGTTGTTAGGGTTAGAGTTGTTAGGGTTAGGATTGTGGTAAGCGTTAGGGTTATTACGGATAGGGTTAGGGTTATTAGGGTTAGGGTGGACTCAATGTTTTAATCCAGACAGGCCAATATTGTATAGGTATTCTGAGAGTGACCATCTGATTTCTAAACCCCTTGGTGCTAGTCTCAGCCTACTGCTGGAAAGCAGTGAATTTAATTCTGACAATTTCTGGGACTTTATTGCAGCTACTCATGGGGAGCACCTTGTCAAAATAAACCACATCTAAACATCAGTTTATTTTTACTTTTCAGCCATAAGTAAACCTAATATAATCCACAATCCTCTATCTCATTTATTCATCCCAGGGTGCAGGGGTAAACAATAATGCCGTTATTTCTCTTCACAGTGTTTCCACCAATTACATTGGTGGCTTTGTGCAGACATCCCCAAGATAGTGCCTGTGGGTACCATGATGCCAGTAGAGAACTTGCCAGGTGCCCACTAATTGTTTTTTTTAAGTGGGTGGGGCCAGGTTGGGCTTTTGCTGAACGTGCCTTCTGATTGGTCTTTGAAAATTTGATTGACTGTGCAGATTTTTTAAAACATTTCCTTAGCAGCAGCTGCCACCACTGCACAAGGATCTTCACTGTGTTACTTAAGGTAACACAGTGAACACCATTTTTTGGCTGGCTACACCTCCCGTGGCAGCCATTTTGTGGCTGTGCCCACCATGCTGCATCAGAATTCCAAAAGTGCCTGCAGGCACAGAAAGTTTGAGTATCCCTGGCTTGGTGGTTTGGAGAGGACTTTCTGGAACAGAAACACTCATGCATACAGACTTATGGCCAAACCAGATGAAATGTGAGAGATCCCAGATAAGGAAGGATCGGAGATCTCTCTATAGGGGAAATTATCGATAGATCATTCTGAGATCTCCCACCACGGCTAATTTCATTTTAAAATGGCCATAAGGGCTACAATGAATAATGACTCTGGTGCTGCAAATGTTGACAGACAAACATTTTATTTCAATACAGGGATAAATGGGGTGCCACTAGTGTGTTATCCACCAATTCACATGTAAAGAAAGCAGAGTGGGTTTTAAATGAAAGTGGAGCATGTGGGAAAGGGAAGCTAAACTTCACACTTCTAGTGCCTTACCATGCTGTATTCAGTTGATTGGTTTAAGTATTTTTCTCACAGCCTGGTTCTGATCCTGGAAGCTGAATGATATCAATGCACTGCTGGAAGGCAAGGGAGGGGTTAAGGTTTAGATTTCTTTGCTATTTGCTCTGTCTCTTGTTCTAAAAGCTATTCACCACCTTCTGCTACAGCATCTAATTTTTATTAATTTAAAATTAAAATCTGCTTCTTTCTATGTTTGATATGCTTTAAGAAGACAAGAGCAGCCGTGCCAAACCAAGCCAAAAGCTTATCCCCTCCAGCATCCCATTTCACACAAAGAACAACCAGGTGCCTCTAAAAGGCTTGGAAGCAAAGTAGTTCAAAGTCTCTCCCTGTTGTTATCCCCAAGGACTGATAGTCAAATGGTTGCTGCCTCCGAACATGGAGATTTTATTAAGTCATCATGGCTAATAACTATTGATTGACCAATCCTGTACATATTTGTCTAATCGTTTTTTAATGCCATTAAGCTTCTGGCTATTACTACATCCTTTGAGAGTGAATTCCACAAGTTATTCTTTGAGTGAAAGAGTACTTCCTTTTGTTTGTAGTACTGAGCTGATCAACTTTGGTGGGTGCCTGCAAGTTCTAATATTATGGACAAGGGAGAAATTTATCAGTGTATGATCCTTTCCCCACCAGATGGGAGCTTCCCTGACCCTGACTGGTAGCTGCTCTGTCTCGGGGGGAAACCAATTCCAATTATACGATGTCTACTACAAGGGTCTCTAACGTGGTGCCTGTCAGGAACGATGGCACCCACCAATACCTTTTCTGGGGCCCACCAAGTAATTCTTGAAAATGAGTGGGGCCAGACAGGGCTTTTGTCCAGCAAGGCTTCTGATTAACTATTGGAGATTTGATTGGCTGTGCAGATTTTTAAAAATGTTGCTTTGTCAGCAGCTGCCACCACAGCATAAGGATCTACTACACTGTGTTACTGAAGTTAAATTGTGACAATAATTTTATGGTTGGCTCTGCCTCCTGCAGCAGCCATTTTGTTGCTATGCCCATCATGCCATGTCAGAATTCCAAATTCTGCCCAGGTGGCAGCCACTGCCAAGTCAGCCTTTTACCATCTGCGGCTGGTGCGGCAGTTGGTCCCCTTCCTCGACCGCAGCGACCTGGCCACAGTGATCCATGCGACGGTCACCTCGAGGCTAGACTACTGTAACGCTCTCTACATGGGGCTGCCTTTGTTGCAAATCCAGAAGCTGCAGCTAGTGCAGAATGCTGCGGCCAGGTTGTTGATGGGTCTTCCTAGAAGGGACCATATCCAGCCTGTGCTGAAAGCGCTGCACTGGCTGCCAATAGTGTACTGGATTCGTTTCAAAGTGCTGGTTCTCACCTTTAAAGCCCTACATGGTCTGGGTCCAGTTTACCTAAGGGACCGCCTTTCCCCATATGTTCCCCAGCGAGCACTTCAGTCCGGGACGCGACATCTCCTGGCAATGCCAGGCCCCAAAGAGGCCAGGCTGACCGCTACCAGGGCCAGGGCTTTCTCGGTGGCGGCTCCTACCTGGTGGAATGAGCTCCCAGAGGAGATCCGGGCCCTGCAGGACCTTGTACAGTTCCGCAGGGCCTGTAAGACGGAGCTCTTCCCCCAGGCATATGAGGAGGAGCCGCCACTACCACCACTCTTCATCTTACCCTGGCCCTGGATGAGGGAACATCAGCACCCCCAGAGCAGATGATGCTGAATCAGTTTGAAATACGCCATCTGTGAACATCGAGAGCACTTTAGTTAGTTAGTTAATAACTTATTAAATAAATAAATAAATAAATAAATAAATAAATGTTGCCACAGGATCAAAAAAGATTGGGGACCCCTGGTCTACTAGTTCACCCTTGTCCATGTGCTTGTTAACACTCTTAAACAGCTCCAAAAGGTTGCTGAGATAGTTCTTTAATAATTTCATGCTGATTCCACTGAGGAGAGTTCATTCTTCTATAATATACTTAATAGTTCTGTTGTTAATCACATTTTCCAAGTGATCTGGAACAGAAAATACACTGCTTTGAAATTTCCTAGATTTCTTATGGATCTCTTTTTTAAAAACAGAAGCTACATTTGCTACTTTTCAATCTTCTGGGCAGAGTACGGATTTTAGCAAGTTCTATATTCTTGTTAGGAAATCAACAGCTTTACCTCTAAGTTCCTTAAGAATCCTCAGGTGATTCATTAGTCACCTTAAGAAATCCAGCAACTTGTTAGTTTTCAATTTGTTCATCATCTCTCAACAAACACCTCTATTTGATTCAGTTCTGTCAATACCCTTGTTGGAAACAGGGGCTCTGGAGTGAGTAAATGCTCCACATTTTCCACAGTAAAAACCGAGTGAAAAATCCAAAGGTCTCACTGTCTTCCTGGCTGGTTGCTTGTTTGTCTTAATATTGCTGGGTTTTTTTAGTAACATGTTCCTCCTACTCCACTTATCATCAGCTACAATGTGTTTTGGCAGACCTGTGCTGCTTCTTGTTTGGATTGTTTAGGCAAGACTTGAAACTTAAAGGGAAACTTCCTTGGGTTTTATGGCCCCTTACCTTGCTTATTTTATTTTTTTTAATTTATTATTACATTTCTACCCCGCCCTCCCTGCAAGCTGGCTCAGGGCAGCTTACAATAGGGCACCATGTGCCAAAGCATAAAACAACATAAAAACAGGATAAAACAATCAACATTAAAGTGCTCAGTGATTACAATCAAAATTTAACAAGATGGAATCAAAACTGCAAGATGGCGTCCCCAGTATCTTACATAACAATAGGGAGATTAAGACCCATAGATGTTATTCGACCCCATCCAGCAGTACTGATCACAGCAAAGTCATGGTTGATCTTCATGGGGCCATCCCTCAAGTCTACCAATGATGGTAATGGTAGTAGTAGTGGCAGCTCCTATTCGAAAGCCTGGAAGAAGCGCTCCGCCTTACAGGCCCTGCGGAACTGTAAAAGGTCCCCCAGGGCCCTGATCTCCTCTGGGAGCTCATTCCACCAGGTAGGAGCCGCCACTGAAAGGGACCTGGCCCTTGTTGCAGTAAGCCTGGCCTCCCTGGGGCCTGGAATTACCAGGCGACGTTGTGTCCCCGACCGAAGTGCTCTTTGGGACATATATGGGGAAAGGCGGTCCCTCAGGTATGTCGGACCCTGGCCATATAGGGCTTTAAAGGTAAGCACCAGCACTTTGAAGTGAATCTGGTATGCTATAGGCAGCCAGGGCAGTGCTTTCAGCACTGCTACTCATGGGGAACACCGGATGTCCTCCCATTTAGGGATGCCCACCAACAGCCTGGCCACAGCATTCTGCACTAGCTGCAGCCTCCGGATTTGTGACAAAGGCAGCCCCATGTAGAGAGCATTATAGTAGTCTAGCCTCGAGGTGACCATTGCATGGATCACTGTAGCCAGGTCATCGTGGTCGAGGAAAGGAAACAACTGCCGAATCAGCCTCTTAGGTTTCTAATCTGCAGTATACGTGCTGTCTGAGCTTCCATTACTGAGGATTTAACCTGTTTCGAATCCTGAAGTTATTTTATTCTTTTTACCCTGCCTTTCAGCCTTCTTTTACTCAACAAAAACTATGCAGTAAAATAACTTTATAAAATTGCAGAAGAGCTAAACTCCAAAACTATTGATTTAATTTAGCAAAATATCAACAGGCAACATACAGAGAAGATGTTTTCTCTGCTGTCTGTCCAACAGTACAATTCAAAAAGTCAGAGCCATCAGTTCTATCAGAAAAGTATGTTGGAACAGCACTTTACAAAAATGTGTGGAACCTAACCAGAGATATTTGTGCACCTCCTTTGGTATACCACTCCATAGAATAGGGACTACCATTGAGTGTTTTCACTGAGACCTCCAGGAAAGAGGTCCTCCTGAAAAGAGAAAACCTCCAAAAACAACTGTTAGGCAGAACAAAGTTGGTGGGTAGGTCTACATGTAAAGAGATGTCATGTCTATAAAAGGAAGAAATACCAACATTTCAGTGTTGACATACCTCTCTATGCATGCTCTGCAAGTAAGCATTATAACTGCGTATAAAGTGGAGGCCTTACTTTCTCCTATCTTTCTGAAACTTGGTGGAGAAAGTCCTTTACGTAGAGGGTGCAGTCTCAGAGAATTTCATCCCCACTGATTGAGGAAGTACTTACAGCTGGAAATGTGTGTTTTGATTTAAATTAATGGAAAAGAAAACAGAATGTAATAACTGAAAGGAATACCTTAATCCAGAACATTTAGAAATCCATATTTTTAAAAAAGAAAATGAAATAGAAACAAAAAAGAGTTCTGTGCACACCCCCAGTTATTTGTTCCAGATGTGAAAACCGTGATGCAGACATAAATTCCCTGAATAGCTTCCATGTTAGTTTCAACAAGTAGCTACTTATTTTATGTTATGGACAGGCTTCTTCTGCTGAAATTAATTCTCCTGAAATTAGGTGAACATGAACCAGAAGAATTATGGTTTGAAACTATGGCTATTATCAAGAAAGAATGTGCAAAGGCTATTCCTGTAGCCAAAAGAAATGAAAAGCCTCAATGGATAAGTGATAAAATTCTTTAAATTGTTAAAGATAGATGAGAAGCAAAAGTAAAAGGTGACAGAAATAGAATCAGAAGTCTAAATGCAAAATTCCAGTGACTGGCATGTACAGACAAAGAGATTATATAACCAGTGTAAAGAAATAGAAAAGAACAACAAAGAAGGAACAAGAGATGTTCCACAGGATCCAAGAAATCAAAGGGAAATTTAAAGCACAGTTAGGCAGGCGGAAAGAAATGCGTTAACTGAACAGGGCAAAATAAAGAAAAGATGGAAACAATACACGGAAGAATCCTACAAAAGAGTTGAAAGGATGACAGATTCCTTCCATGAAGAACCTTTTGAGGAAGAACCTATAGTTTTAGAAAGGGAAATGAGAGCTGCACTGGGAGCAGTTTGGAGATGAAATATCAATAGGGTTATTCCAAGCCACAGAAATGGAGACGATCAAAATCTTAACAAGGGTATGACAATAAATATGAAAAACAAAACAATAGCCCACGGACTAGAAATGCTCAATCTACATTCTAATTCTGACAAAGGAGATGTCAAAGACTGCAGCAAATATTGGAACATCGCATTAATTTCTCATGCAAGTGATGCTCAAAATCTTACAACAAAGACTGTTACCATATATGGAATGAAAAATGTCAGATGTTCATATTGCTTGCAGAAAAGGAAAAGGCACTAGAGATCAAATTGCAAATTTACATTAGTTACTGGAGCATATGAGAGAATTTCAAAAGAAAATAAGTTTGCGTTTCATAGATTACAGCAAAAGTTTTGACTGTGTGGCTCATGAAAAACTATGGTTGGTTTTAAAAGAAATGGATGTGTTGCATCTGAATGTTTTGATGTACAACCTGTACTCTGGACAAGAGGCGCCCCTGGTGACCAAGATCAAGGTAATTCATACCATGGTATTCCCTATTACTATGTATGGGTGTGAAAGTTGGACAATAAAGAAGGCTGACAGGAAGAATGTGGATTCATTTGAAATGTGGTGTTGGAGGAGATGTATACCATGGACTGCCAAAAGACAAATAAGTGGGTTTTAGATCAAGTCTGAACTCTCCATAAAAGCGAAAATGACTAAACTGAGGCTATCATGCTTTGGTCACAAGACACTGGAAAAGACAATAATGCTAAAAAAAAAAAAAAGTAGAAGGCATCAGGACAAGAGGAAGAACCAACACGAAATGGATTGACTCAATCAAGGAAGCCACAACCCTCAGTTACCAAGGCCCGAGCAAGGCTGTTATCAATGGGACATTTTAGAGGTCATTAATTTATAGATTTGCCATATTCCACTCTTCCTATGAAGAGTTCAAGGAAGTATAAATGGTTCTATACCTCATTGTGGTTATGAGATAGTGATTAGCCAAAAGCTTACCCAACCAGCATCCTAGCAGAAAGGGGATTTGCACAGTGTCATACCAGTTCACAAAGCAGGCACAAAAATTACTAAATTATTTTTCATATGAAGCTTTACATGATGAAATCCAGTAAATTAATACCTTCCTTATAGTGACAAAATTTGGTCAAGAAGCATAAAATACTTTACCTGTTTTGTACTGTTTTTATTAAGTAGATTTAGTAGGATAATAAAAAGGCACTGGACACTGATCATTTATTTTATGTGAACTTTCCATTAAATAGTATTAGTGTAGAAATAGTGGGCCGGAAATTCTGAGTAAAGTTTGTCTTAATAGGGAAAGTAAGTGATGCATATATAAATGTTGTAAACTTCCTTGTGTAAGCTTCTTCTACCAATGCGTATTTATTTATATAGAGGAGTCTCTTTGGACTCATAAGCTAAATAATCACACTGCATTTTTATAGTTAGGGTTGCCAACTGCAGGTTGGGAAATCCGTGGAGATTTGGTGGCAGAACCTGGGGAAGACAGGATTTGGGAAGGGAGCTCAGCAGGGACGTGATACCATAAAGTCCACCCTCTAAACCTGCCATATTCTTCAGTGGAAACTC
This sequence comes from Gekko japonicus, assembly GCF_001447785.1. Classification (NCBI taxonomy): domain Eukaryota; kingdom Metazoa; phylum Chordata; class Lepidosauria; order Squamata; family Gekkonidae; genus Gekko; species Gekko japonicus. Next base: position 115,501 of record NW_015169808.1, on the reverse strand, counting down.
TCTGGTCTCTGTAGAGTGGAAATCAATTGTAATTTTGGGAGAACTCTAGGCCCCACTGGGAGGCTGGCAAACTGACTGACTGTGACATACACACTTTTTCTTATGTGGAGATTTTGTTTCCATGTGGCAGGAAAACAGCCTATGTGTGGTGTTTTCCTACTCTCCAATTTTTCTTTTGAGTCCACTTTTACATTCCTGCATTTGTGTGTTTGTGTCATTCTGTACTTTTAATTGACTGAGTAAATTAACCAGAATGTTCAGAAGATTAAAAAAAAACTGGATTAGAACTGAAATTATCATTCCAATTAGAAATTTTTGCTAGCCTATAAAAATACCCATGCTTTATATCAGTGATGGCGAACCTTTTAGAGACCGAGTGCCCAAACTGCGACCCAAAACCCACTTATTTATCGCAAAGTGCCAACACGGCAATTTAACCTGAATACTGAGGTTTTTCCTTAGAAAAAATAACTCATACATTAACTTAAGGTGATCCAAACAAAGTAAGGAAAGCAATCCCAAATGCTTTCATTTACTTAAAATTATTTGGCAGATAATTCCACATTTTAATGATGGTCTAGGCCTGGCTGGGGCGATGGCACGCGTGCCCACAGAGAGGGCTCTGAGTGCCACCTCTGGCACCCATGCCATAGGTTCACCACCCCTGCTTTATATGCTTTTAGATAAACATTTAAAAAAACACACACAATAAGACAAATCCACTCTTCATTAGGTTTTACTACCATGCCCCTCACAATTAATCTTTCATCAGTATTTGGACATGATTCCTCACTGAAGTGTCTTTCACCTTCTATGCAGGAAAAAACCCTTATTTTTATTTTTCTGCTTTCTCCACTATTAGTTTTTTCTTTCCTATCCCTTCCACATTAATTCTGTGTACATTTATAACAACATTTGTTGAAATAATTAATGTGAACGTAAACCTACTGCCTTCTCAAAGTAGTTCACACATTTGATAGAATAGTCCTTTGCCTACAAAATTAATTCAATTGCAACTTCCTCTAAAAGACTTCAGCCTTTCCCCCATTTTTTTAAAAAAATGGCCTCTTCAAGACTCCCCCACCCCATGTCTTTTCAGCAACTCTGCATCTGAGGATTAGAGTGTTCCACCCCCCTACCCCACCCCCCTCTTTTGAGTGGGTAAACAGACAACCTAACTCTCCAGATCCAAGGCAGCTTGACCTTTCAGCGACCCTTTCCCTAACCTAACACTAGTCACTCTCACCATCAGATTTGTTTATCTTGGATCCTCCAGCCTGAACCCAAACCAGTCTCTAAACCTCCAAGTCCCACAGCAACCAAGTGACAGGCGCAGCTTCAGAGCATGCCGTTGACTGCATAACAGGAGCAATTTTAGTTTCAAGCTCCCTGCTTTGATATTCTTGTTGGCTAGTGGCACAATGTTTTCACTGCCCTGCTAAATACTATGGGGGAACTCTCTGAGCTTTCTCTCAGTATGATACTGTCATCATTCTGCCACTATAAGGAATCTTTTTCTCACTCTGTAAATTAAATAAGTACTCTCCGTATGAAACCCTATGGAAGAACTTGACTTCAGGTACATGCACATTTGGTGTTTTACAAAAATATTCTTTGTTATCATTGCTACATGTTTATTTCCAGGGGTCATTTCGTAGAAAAAGAGCTAGGGGAACTCATTAGCACAACTCATTAGCATATGCCACACACCCTGACATCAGGGGCCCGGCGGTGGACCTGCAAGGCCAGCGGGAATGCGAGGAAGCCCCGCCAAGGCCCTCCCTGGCCCCAGGCAGGCAGGGGTGGGGAGAGGCGGGGAGGAAGCAACTTACCCTCCCTCTTCTCCTGCCTCCTCCTGGCTGAATGAGGGCTGGAAGCGGGGTGGCCAGAAGCAGGGGGCGGGGCTTCGTCATGTGCCCCGCCCCCCTGCACCTCACCCGGGGGAACTGTGTTCCCCCGCGCTCCCCCCCCGAAATGACCTCTGTTTATTTCCTTCATGTATTCATTATTCTTGGTTTCAGTGCAAAGCACATTTCTGATTGTAATGCTCCCATCCAGATGGCATGAAATTCTTAGGGATTGTGCCCTCATCTAAACAGTCCTTCCTGTCAAGTTTCAAGTAATGGATATCAATTTTACAGGCAGCTACAATTCTTGCTTGCAGGGGAGACAGAGGGAGACATTTGGAAACCTAAGAAAGCAAGTGGCAGAAATAGTATATAACAGTGGGTTCCTCATGTATGAACACACCCATTGTCTAACATGGGGGGTGGAGACCTTCCCTTACTACACTCCTGCCCTTGAAACATTTTCTCTCAGCTTGGCTCTGATACTGGAGTCATGCTGGGAGGAAAATGCTCAAAGAAACAAAAGGCAGTGAAGAGGGGGGATAATGTCTAGCTCTCCATCCTAACACACATGATGCATAAATATTTTTGTTTAAAGATCAATGCCATGCATCCCTACCTACTTTCTTAGTGGGTGAATTGGAAGGGGGGGTCCACACACCCCAAAATGGGTTAGCTGCAACTGGAAGTGGTAGTATTGGCGGAAAGATGTGGTAGAGAAAGGTTTAACCTACACAGTTGCCCCCCTTCCTCCACTACTGCTTTTAAGAAACATTACAGAGGTCCAGCTATATCTGTTCTACCCCCACCATTGATCTCTTGCCTTTTATCTGGTTTGGGTCTAGTCTCTCTCTCACTTTCCCCCTCTCTCATTAAACATAACTGTGCAGACACACTATCATGGCATAACAGATGTTGCCTAGAGTGTGACTTTTGCTTCCATTACTGTTTGCAGTGTTACCTGCCTGTATGCCAACATATGCTGGCAAAGCATTTGTTCCCAATCCTCACAGACACAGTCAAAGAAAAGAATAAAATAGCAAGCACAGAGGGACACTCTGCTGCTTACCCAAACAAGCTCAGTGAGACAAGACTGAGGTGTTGTTGGTCAATAATGTAGCCAAGTAGGCATTAAGGACTGTTCTGGATGGATGGCACTCACCCCAAAGGAACAGGTGCATAGGATTAGACACCAGCTGAAACCATTATTTGTAAAGTTTGTAGAGTGTATTTGCTTGGGATGGAGTGGAGTTGGTGGCACCATGTGTTTTTTGCTTGACTGTAGCTTCTTGAATATACTGATTTTACATGTGTAGTATTCTTCCACTATTTTAAATAGATTATCACCAGCTACTTTTATTGGTTATTTACTGCTGTTTAATTGTTTATCTTAATTTTTTTTACTCACTGGACTAGTTGTGAAGTTGTGAGCCTTCAATGGAGAGAATGGTTCGGAAATTATATATGCCTAATTTAGGTAAGATCTAAGTCTATGTCTAAATGTCCCTATCCAGGGCTATTTTTGGGCAGGAACGCACAGGAACGGAGTTCCAGCTGGCTCCCGAGTTGGCCACGCCCGGCAGGAACTCATTAGTATAGTAGGCCACACCCAACAGCAGAAACTCATTAGGATTGACTACAATAGGGGTGTGTGGCCTAACATGCAAAGGAGTTCCTGCTACAAAAAAAGCCCTGGGTTTTGACAACAGACAAGGTAAACAGAATAAGAAGCTAAAGGTGGGTGTGGCTGGATGACCAGACTTCTGATAACATGGGGGTGCGGCCTAATGTGCTAATGAGCTGTGCTGTCAGGGGTGTGGCCTAACAGGCTAATGAGTTTCTGCTGTTGAGTGTGGCCTATTATGCTAATGAGTTCCTGTTGGGCTTTTTCTACAAAAAGAGCCCTGTGACCCTATCAGATTCCTCAGTCTCCTCCTCAATCCTGTCTAGTACTAAGCCAGTCAGCAAAGTGCCAGAACAACTATATTTAAATATTTCTGAATATTAATCTTTTTTTCAGTTGGAGTTAGCCAAAACAACTGTTTTAAAATAGAATATTTTGTTTTATGTTTTGAATATTTAGTATCCAAACACGCATCCCTATTTTATGATTTGTTAATTTGCTTCTGGGCCAATTCTAACACAACTATCAATAGTAATAGTACATGAAGGACCATCTGCTCTCATACTATCTAGCCTGCCACTTAAGATTTGCCTCTTAAGCAATTAAATCAACTTTGATTTAATTGGTGGAACTCCTAAGGAAGCCCTGCACACACACCCAGGCTCTAGGGTAATCCCTGCACACACACCCAGGCTCTAGGGTAAGGTGGTGTAATCCCCAGTAGCCGCAGCTTCCCTCCCCACCTCTCTGCAAGGGCAGGTCTTCCCTGCAGAGGATCCAGTTCCCTCCCTCCCTAAGGAGCCCCAGTTCCCCCTCCTGCAGCAGCACAGCACCAGGGACAGCCTGGCCTCCACCCTTGGCTCCCTACCGGGGCCGGAAGAGGCAAGGCTCGCAGTGGCCGGGCTGGCCATGATGGTGCCGCGTGCAGGCTTGTTGGTGCACTGGAGCACAACCGAGGATGCCTGGCCAGGGCCAGAGGAGGCAGCCGCCTGCCTCCTTGCCTGGCCTGGCTTACTGGCAGCTAGATGGCAATGCAGTGAGTGACTCATGGAAGCCTGAGAAGGAAGCTTCCCCCTGCAACTTTCATCCAGGCTGCTCTTTAGCCCAGCCTGGCCACCGTTTGTGCTGCCCTCATCCTCCCTGCCGACAGGCAATGGCGGGGGGCAGGGGCAGGGGGAGCCAAGGCTTGGGGAGGGCCCATAGAAACTCCTAGGGGGCCAGGCTCTGTGGGCCCTTCCATAGCTACGGGCCTGCTTCTCCATAGTGCTTCTGGGTAATGGTATGCCCCAGGCCTGTCTAGGGTCTTTAACAGGTTTGAGGGAGTAGGCTGAAGGGGATACACCAACTCTTTATCCCTGGTCAGAGGGGGATAGAGCTAGGAGACAGGACATTAAATAGGCTGTTGCTTAACCCCCACTCCATCTGAGGCCAAGTGAAAGCACTTCATACAAGTTAGACTTCATACTTTCTACATAGTTACAGTACAACTGGCATCATTTCATGCATGTGCATTCTGGGTGGAAGGTGCATAGATGGGTGGGAGGCAGAGGTCATTTCAGGGGGATCGCGGGGGATTGCAGTTCCCCCGGGTGAGGTAGGGGGGCGGGGCACATGACGAAGCCCCGCCCCCTGCTTCCGGCCGCCCTGCTTCCGGCCCTCATTCAGCCAGGAGGAGGCAGGAGAAGAGGGAGGGTAAGTTGCTTCCTCCCTGCCTCTCCCCACCCCTGCCTGCCTGGGGCCAGGGAGGGCCTTTGTGGGGCTTCCTTGCACTCCTGCCGGCCTTGCAGGTCCACCACGGGGCCCCTCATAGGGCTCGGCAGTGGAGCTGCAAGGCCGGCGACCGGGACCGTTGGGGGCGGGGTGTGTGTCCTTATGACACACTTCTGGTGATGTCAGGGGGTGTGGCCTTATGACACACTTCCGGCGATGTCAGGGGGTGTGGCATATGCTAATGTGTTGTGCTAATGAGTCCCCCTAGCTCTTTTTCTATGAAACGACCCCTGGTGGGAGGTGGAACCTCACTCTCCCCTCAAAGCTCACCTGCTGCTAGGGTTGCCAGCTCTGAGTTGGAAATACCTGGAGATTTTGAGGGTGGAGCTTGGAGAAGGTGGGGTTTGGGGAGGAGAGGCACCTCAGCAGGTTATAATGCCAGGGAGTCCACCCTCACAAACAGCCTTTTCTCCAGGTGAACTGATCTTGATCGTCTGGAGATAAATTGTAATAGCAGGAGATCTCCAGGTGCTATCTGGAGGCTGGCAACTCCACCTCATGCCTACTTTATTTTCTTTTAGGCACCAGGCCAAAACACTTCTTTTTACCCTGGCTTTTAATTAGCAGCTTTATCTTACTAGGTTTTAGTGGTCTGTGATTTATGCATAGTTTTTTATGTTGTTTATGTCCAGTGACTTGCTTTTAGTGGCTTATTTTTTTATACTGTGACATTATTTTAATTGAAAGCTTCCTCAAATAAGAGTCTAAAGAAGTGGCATAATATTCTAAATAACTAATAACAGTAGGTGATGTCTAAAGCAGAATTCTACATACCATAGATCCTCTCATTACCTCCCACAGTCCCAAGAGAGACTGTGGGAACACACACAGCTACCCTTCCTCAAATATACGAGTGCACTGTTTAGGGCACACCACTTGTAAGAGTGGATTTCAATCTAACCTTTTCCCATATAAACAAGGGGAGAGGGGGAGGGGGCATGATGCCAGGGAATGTCTTCTGTCCAAAGAATGACTGGAAACATCTCCTCTCAAATGCAGTCCCATTATCAAGCCCAGCTTAAACAAACTTCAGGACATCTAGTGATCAACCTCCCTCAGAGCTGCTGGCTCAATTCATCACTGCCGCCTTTTCAAAGTGACTGTGATGACAGCTCATGATCATTAACCCAGTAATGGTGTGCTTCACATTAAAGTGAAGGCACATCAAACAACAGGGCCTTACAATTAAAAAAAAGTAACTAAATTATAGCAGAGAGATATTATTGTGCTAACTACATACAGATGGTGACAAGAACTACGGGAGTAGAAAACAAAACTTTGGGGGCAGGAGAAGATCCCACTCGTTTATGAGCTCATCACTGTGTATGGGTATTGCTGCTAACATTATCATTACTATGATTTTCTAAGGAATGGCAAAGTACTAAAGAAGCTTTCTACTTTTCCAAGGCCTGCTCTTCTTTATTGGGAGTGGCTATAAAGCAGAGCATGCTTTTGAGAAGTAAGAAGTATTATGCTCCTGAAAATCAATGGAGAAGATACAGTATGGTGAGATCAAGAAGCGGTATGGTATACAGCAATCTGATGACCAGTTTAAAGGAGATTCAAAGCTGTGCTTAATGGGTCATGTGGAGTTTGCACAGGGGGGGAAATAATGCACACACTTAACATAGTTGAAGTACATGCTACTCTTTAGTCACCTGGGGAAAGTTATAATGTGTCTGGCGGCATCAGGCAGGCTCCAGAGGCAGGAACTCTGCAGTAGGGTTGCCAGCCTCCAGGTGGGGCCTGGAGATCTCCTGGAATCACAACTGATCTCCAGACCTATAAGAGCAGTTCCCTGGATAAAATGGCCACTTGGGAGGATGGAGTCTATGGCATTATAGCCAGGTGAGGTCCCTTCCTTCCCAAACCCCACCCTCCCCAGGCTCTACCACCAAATCTGCAGGAACTTCCCTATCTGGAGTTGGAATCTCTGGAAGCACCTCTTGGAGCTGAGTGGGGCAGCTTGGTTGTGGAGGATGCTGATCCCCTTGTTAGCCAAATTGCTTAATGTGTTGTTGGAATTGCAAGTTGCTTACACTTCAGACATTACAGAGTTAAATGTTGTTTGTTAGCAAACGGGATGTTACGTTACATAATGTATTCAACGGCGGGAAAGTTTGTGGGAGTTGTTTATCCTAATGAAGTGACCTGTAACCTTTGTATTCTACAAACACGAGTGTATGGCCATTTGTGTGAACCAAAGAAGTAGTTCTCTTCTAGAAGCCAAGAGAGATAGAAAGATGTAACTGTTAGCATTTATTACTGAGAGTAACTGCAAGCATGTAACTTTTTATTTTATTTCTTTTATCCAAAGTACCATACCCATGTTTTATTTTGTTTTTATAGTAAAGATATTTTTCTTTTACTAAGTGTGGCTCTTGTGTTTGCAATATAACCATCAACCCTGAATTAAGAATCCCAACATGTATTAATAACTATGGGGAATTATGATATTTAAGAGCAATTGACAACCTTATCCAGTAAAATCAAGAATAAATGCAGAAACCAAGTATTTTAGAGAAATGGATTTTTTACTGAGAATTCTTCACAAAGATACAATAAATTCAAGCATGCACACACAGAGACCAAGGAAAATTAGATAGGAAGGGATAGTGACGTTCGTATTAGCATGTTAAAATGTTGATTGGGTGATACTTGCCTGTCCTGAAGAGATGAAGTGATCTACACAGGGGTCGTTAATGTCGTGTGTGTGTGGGGGGGTGTGTGTGTGTGTGTGTGTGTGTGTGTGTGTGTGAGAGAGAGAGAGAGAGAGAGAGAGAGAGAGAGAGAGAGAGAGAGAGAGAGAACATGGCCAGGCCGGCTCTTTTATGCTATTTTGGGGCTTGGGGGATGGCTTCAGTGGCCACCTCCCTTGCCCTGTCCCCTTGGGGGTGGGCTTCACTGGCCACCTCCCTTGTCATGTCCCCTTGGTCAGTCCCAGGAAGTTGCTAAATCAAAAGCAAGTTTCAAAAGGAAGGGGGCTTAATGTTTGGGCAATATTAGATTCTATTTACTTTTAACAGTGGCACCTTGGAGAACAATGCCTGAGGCAGCTAGAGTCATTGTCTTTGATGGTCTGCTGATGGCTCCAGGTGATGGGCTTAGCTGGTACATGTCAGTCCATTAATCCACTCATGGCTGCAAAGCTTTTGTCAAGCTGGTTGGCCTACATGCAGCCTTAGGTGAAGGTGGGTGGGGAGAAGGCTGCCTGCATGACAAGGAAGATGCTGGCTTATGGAGTCTTTGCTCAGGATCTCTGGTCTTCTGGCCTGGCATGGCATGGCATCTGTTTAAACAGCAAACGGTACTGGCTTCATGGTGCTTCATGTGGTGCTGCGCTGCGAGTAAGAGATGGCAGGTAACCTCAGGAACCATTGGCACATCATCTCAGGAGAAGGCTTTTCCTCTGCTGGCGTGTGTCTGAAGTTGGCTTCACTTAGGGTCAACACACAGCTCAGTCCCTTTTGCACACTAATTGCACAGTCCACGTTTTATCACTTATGAACTATAGGTCCATAAGAGCGCTATACGCGCCTTGCAAGGCAACACCCTTCCATGCTGCACCACTAGGTGCAAGTTGAGCTGTAGAAGTTATTTCTCTGAGACCTGCCTTACAGCTCAGCCAAGCAGCAGCACAAGTTGTCGAGGGAGATGCATCTTTTCCAGTGCCAACTCTGCTAGTTTGGCCAGCCTTGCTTAGCCAAGTGGTCAGTCACAGATGTGACTAGTTGAACTGAGAGAACTATTAATTTAAACATGGCAAAGTATTCTTAACTACATTTGTTTTGCTTTGTTGTTTGTTTTCATTTTGATCTCAGGAAAAGATGTGTGGTTTCTACCAGCTTAGAGATATTTGACACCCCAAAATATACTAGTTGTATGTTTGGCTTAGAGGTTTTGTCTTCTGAAAGTAGGTAAAGAAGAGGATAAACATCAGCTGTTGCAAACCTGCCTGATTAATGAAGGTGACACAGTCAAAAATGTACTAAGTGTTTAGTACATCATATTTGCTTTTTAAAATTTACAATTTTTTTGTGACAACCGTACAATAATCTGGTTTGCATTTATAATCCATCGTCTTCATTTGTGTTATCTGGGTATGGGAAAAGGACTGTCATCCAGTTTTTTTGATTTATTTATTAGTGAGATCCCTTAAACATGTCTGAAACAGATTTGTATTCATACCGGTTACTTTTAAACAGCACCAGTGATGAACGTAATGGTAATCTCAGGGAAAGTTCAGTCATCTGTGGGATAAATGCATATTCAGATAGATTAAGATGGGTAGCCATGGTAGTCTGTCTGCAGCAGTAGAAAAGAGCAAGAGTCCAGGAATACCTTAAAGACTAACAACATATGTGGCAGGGGATGAGCTTTCGTGAGTCACTGCTTGCGTCTTCAAAACTGTATCTAAAGAAGTGAGCACTGCCACATATTTTGTTAGTCTTTAAGGTACTCCTGGACTCTTGCTCTTTTCTATTGCATATGCAGGGCTTTGATTTAGGTTTCCTGTACTAGTGCAGTCTGTGAAAAACCTACATAGGCATGTGTTTTGTCCTGATGATCTACATGAGAACAGGAAATTGTTTCTTTAGTTCTTGTGTCAAATTGCCTTCCACTTAGGTATTTTTGTCATGATGTGTGAAGCACAACCTTGAGACAGTCATATTGAATATTTAGGCCCTCTTGTACCTTATTACTTTTCTTGAGGGAGATTCTATAAATGTGACTTATCTGAAAGATCTGATTGCCATATTCAATATAAGGAAGACCAGGACAAGCTTTTTTGGACTTCCTGTGTAGCTCAGGTCATTTGCTTGACTGATATCTTGCTCTCTGTTCTGGAGTACACTTTGTTTTCTCTTGCTTGTGGCACACTGTGGTCTGTGGGCTGAAATATAGGGTGATTTTGCCTTAGGGTGGCACAAGGTTTTATATTCTTTAGGTCCCTTTCTATGGTCCTGTAGAAATTGAGCCATAGATGTGACTGTTAGTTTTTAAAAGTTTATTTTTAAAAAACCTGAAAGGTGATTTTATAAAGGAAGAGACATGGAATAGTGTAAGGAAATAAGCAGTAATGGGTCTTTGAACTGGTAAACTGGCACACACTGCTATCAGTTGAATGTGAACATACTGGGATTTACTGTATTTCAGCATTATTTACACTTTTTGGGTACAACTCTGGACTCTGGTGTGTTTTCCACAATAGGGGGGTTTGTTCTCAGTAGGAGGGAAACTATAACACAGAATGGTGATGATGTTTGTTGTTTATATTGCAGTTCTCTCATATTTATTTCATTTCCCCCTCTCAGCTTCCATTGGATTAAGCCTTGCTCAGACAATAGAGCCAACTCTGGCTGTTTAGGTTAGATTTTAAAGGTCAATAAAGTTCTTTATTTCCCAGGAAACCCTCTTCCTTCCTCTCCATCCCTGGGCGTTCCCAGGGTAAACTTCATTACTGGTTTCAGCTTCACTTGCTTTCTTCAGTTCCCCACCCCCATTTCAAGTTTCTCACTTCCTAGCAAGGGAGGCTTGGATTTCATAAATCAGATGATGAACCATGGATACTTAGGATGAGAACAACACACTTATTAAGAGTGAAATCACCCTCCAGCCCACATACACTGTTTTGTCAATAGTTTCAGGCACCAGCAGAAGAGAAAATTCAAAGCACACTCCATGGAGCCTATACAACTGTTGCAACATTGAATGTGCTTTTTCTGACCCTAGACTTGCTAAAGCCATTGATGAATAGCATGTTAACATGCTTCTATCTGAGATAGTTGTTTAGCACCACTTAATGCTATATTTGTATCAGTTGGGTTGAAGGTCCTCATATTCCTGTATGAGAAGTGAATCAAAACCCCATGCATTTGTGTCCAGGCACAGGAAGTAATCACAAGCGGTTACACACAAACTTCTTCTTTTTTTTAAATTTGGTTTCTTTCTTAACGGAGGCTGCAAAGTTCACCTACTGTGGGATTCCTCAATGGCGCCCCCGGGCACCACGGTGTGCTCCAGTGCTTTCCCTGGCACTCACTGAGGTTTACGAAAAGTGGGTGTGGCCATTGTAAGGCAGAGCTTGTTATTGGCTGCCCTCATTTAAGGGCTTTCAACTGCAATATCAGTCACAGTCACTATAGGATCAGGAGGGCTGGTAAGCACCTGTATTTTCCTTAGACAGTGTGTGATTCCATTTCCCCTTCACACTTTCTTTCTCATTTCCCCTACTGTTTCTCCCTTGCTCCCTCCCATCAGACTTTCCTTCATTTCATTTTATTCCCCTTCTGCAGTTCTATTGAAAGCAGAGGAGTAAGGTATTGCATTTGGCATCACCTCCTGTGGTGGCCATTTTGTAATGGCACTCACCCCCCCCCCCCAAAAAAAAATTCCAAAGGTGCCTGCAGGCTCAAAAAGGTTGGGGACCCCTGAACTAGTGGCTCTGTGCAAATTATACATATGATAATAAATAATTTTTAAAAACACAACTATTTGAATGTGGGTAACGAAACCTGCTTGAGACAATGGTAGATCATGATGAGCTCTGATCAGTGAGAATTCACACTATCCAGTATGCAGGATTTTGTTTTGCTTGCTTTCAAAGCAGTTGATTTACTGTAGTGAGAGCAGTGATTCTCTTTTCACCCCTTACAGGTATCATGTTCCAACAGAGATTGAATCCCCATCTTGTCATGAAGCATGTTGGTGGGCCTTGGGCCACTCACACACTTAGCCCAGCCTACCTTACAGGGTTGTTGGGGGAATAAAACGGAGGTGAGGAGAATGATGAAAACTGTTTTGAGTCCTCGTGGGGAGAAATGATGTAAATGAATATGTAAATGAATACATCAGACATGCCTGAAGTCAGCACTGACACAGTAAAAAAGTTAAAAGAATACACATTGTAGAAAACTGCAACTCTGTGATGACTTAAAACTAGCCTATTTCTATTTAAGGCTGCCTGTCCCCCCCCCCCCCAAATGAAGGTGTTTGTTTGCTTTTGCTTTCTCTACAGTCTCTCTGAAATTTCTTCATTTAGTGAGCCACAGAACTACATCCATGTAATTAATTTACAGCTTTCAGAACTGACTCATGGATTCTCAGCTACTATTGTGCCCTCCAACTAAAACCTTAACGATGCATTTGTAACTGGACACGCAAGAGCAGTGCTAGAATCCTTATAAAATGGGGGAAGAGACAAATATTCCAACCAGCATTTTCAGGAGTGATTCTGCTGAAATAACAACCCATAGGAGTGATAGACAGGCCAATTAATTAGCTGCCAGCCATCTCCATTAATGTATCTGCATTAAGTATAAAACCCTGAATTAAATGGTTAGGGTAATTATTCATGAGCACTAGCTTCTGAACCTCTTAACAACTTTGTTGAGTTTTAAAAAGGAAGCTTCTACCTGGTCAGCTGATAATTGGGACCAGCTGGATCCTTTAGCGCTCATAAAGAACAGGGAGGTGGGCTCTCTTGGGAACCCACCCATAGAACTGCTTTATGCATATCCAGAAAAGTTAATCCTATCAAGAGGTGCTGGTAGGTAGTGGTGATTTTAAGAGAAAAGCAATGAGGTGTAGTAGTTGGAAAGGTTAGAAAATGGACTTAAATTGGAGAAGCTGGGGTACAAATCCCCAGTAAGCATAGCCTACCTCACAGGATTGTTGAGAAGAGAGTCCCAAATTCCTTCAAGTAAGGCAAGATAAAAATGTGATAGGTAACAATGTTCCATTGGCCGACTGCACTCAAAATATAAACACATATTTTATTATTTCCAGTTTTTAAAGATGTAACACTGAATTACCACAGGCAAAGGGCAAATGTTGTGGCAGCTTGTGGCTAATAGCCACTGATGGACCTCTGCTCCATATGCTTATCTAATTCCCTTTTGAAGCCGTCCATGCTTGTAGCACCCACCACTTCCTGTGGCAGTGAATTCCATGTGTTAATCACTCTTTGGGTGAAGAAGTACTTCCTTTTATCCGTTCTAACCCGACCGCTCAGCAATTTCATGGAGTGCCCACGGGTTCTTGTATTGTGAGAAAGGGAGAAAAGTACCTCTTTCTTTACCTGCTCTTTCCCATGCATAATCTTATAAACCTCGATCATGTCACCCCTCAGTCGTCTTTTCTCCAAGCTAAAGAGCCCTAAGCGCTTTAACCTTTCCTCATAGGGAAAGTGTTCCAACCCTTTTATCATTCGAGTTGCCCTTTTCTGCACTTTTTCCAAAGCTATAATATCCTTTTTAAGGTGTGGTGACCAGAACTGCACACAGTATTCCAAATGAGGTCACACCATTGATTTATATAGGGGCATTATGATATTGGCTGATCTGTTTTCAATACCCTTCCTAATGATCCCCAGCATAGGATTGGCCTTTTTTATTGCAGTCACACACTGTCTCGACATTTTCATTGAGTTATCTAGTACGACTCCAAGATCTCTCTCTTGGTCAGTCTCCACCCGATCAGTTCGGACCCCATCAATGTGTATTTATAGTTAGGATTTTTTGCTCTAGTGTGCATCTTGCACTTGGCCACATTGAACCCCATTTGCCACGTTGACGCCCACTCGCCCATCCTCAACAGATCCCTTTGGAGTGCCTCACAATCCTCCCTGGTTCTCACCACCCTGAACAACTTCATGTCGTCTGCAAATTTAGCCACTTCACTGCTTACTCCCAACTTACTCCTTTCTTTCTGCGGTATCTCCAGCAATCAATCAGGATTAAAATCAATCAGGATTAAAAAAATAATAATAATGTGAACCCAGGTTTGGTCTTCCTCTGATCTAATTGAAGGCACACTGGCTTCATTGTTACAGCACCCTTGCGAGTAATTCTACCACAGCCAGTATTTGGCAGAACACCCTGCTTCTGCTTTCCATGTCTGATCAAATGCATGTATTGTGGAATAAGCACCCAAGAAAATAAAGGATTTTTTTTAATATAAAAAGGAGACTAACCTCCCTGTATAGGCAGTTTACAAGTAAACCACAAAGTATAAATGCTACCATTGTGAACCCAAAGCAACCATTATGGCAGCTGCATTGAGTTAAGGGGGGGAAAAAAGAGGCAAGTTGCAAAACAGATTAGCGGAGCTGCATTGTCTTGGTGTTTACTCATCAATTTGATTCCCCCCCCCCTGGCCTGGAACAGCATAGCCTCTGCAGTTGGAGCTTACTGCTTTTACTGCCTGCTCACAGATGCCAAACAGCCTGATAAGCCCAGGTTGGCCTGAGCTTGTCAAGGCTTGGGAACTAAGCAGGGTCAGCCATAGTCAGTACTTGGATAGGGAACCACCAATGAAGACTGGGGTGTTGTACGGAGGAAGGGAGTGGCAAAACACCTCTGCTCATCTCATGCCTGGAATGCCCCATGGAAGAGGTCGCCATGAGTTGGTTGCATCTTGACAGCACATTCTTCTTTGTAGATACCAAAAATCTACCATGGTGCGTGTCAGGGGTCATTTCGTAGAAAAAGAGGTGCAGGAGCTCATTAACATACCTCATTAGCATAACTTATTTGCATATGTCACACCCCCTGACATCACCGAAAGTGTGTCAGAAGGCAACACCCACCACTCAGGCTCCACTGGACTGCTTTGGATTGCTAGCTATTGGAGGGCGGGGGGGATGTGCAGATCTGCCCTTGCAGAGGAGGGAGAGCTTGTACCTGAATAAAACTTGGTCTTAAAGGTGCCACTGGAGTGTTTTGGACTGGGGGGGCCTCTGCAGCTTACCTGGCTGCTTCTTGCTCTGACTGAGGGCTGCTGGGAGCAGGGGGTGGGGCTTGTTGCATGTGCCCGCCCCCTGGGCTCTTTACTGCCAGAGCTCCGCTCCTGTGCGCTCCTGCAGGAAATGACCCCTGGTACTTGTAACACAACAGAGACTTAAAGGCTTCCTTAAAGGGTACGGTCTTGCCTTGAGAACCCTGTGGTTTCACCATAAGTCAGCTGTGACCTGATGGCACTTTCCACCACCAGAGTACTTTGCTGATCCAGTATTTCTAACTACACAAATGGAAGAGGTAAGGAGTTATTGGGATCACGACTCTGGGAGTTAACTTTTCCACTGCTAGTACTACCCAAGCTATTATTCGGCCCAATAGGGAAAATTTATGGGCACTTCCAAGTTTTTTTCCTATCAGGAAAAATAACAAACAGGGTGCCATGGGTGGGTATTTTCATCAGGAAAATTGTGTGGACACAAAGACAAACACCCTTTCCACGGCACTGCAGTACTAATCCAAATCCCCTTCCCTCCACTAGTGTTAATGAAAATATAAACAGATGGAAGTTCCAGTCACTGATCTTTGTTCTGTGTAGTTGAGCCCTTTAACTGACTTTGTATTTCCAACTCTCTGAATGGCAGTGGCTCTAAGCCTCAGGCAGAGCTACTTGTCCAGGCTCAAACCCTTTACCAAGACAATGTGGGGGTTAAACCTGGAAGTTTAAAAATTATATTTGTTTCTCTGTGTAAGATATTCCCATGCCACCTCTTCAGAATCCCGCTTGAGGCGTCTTACAATTAAAATCACAATATTAATAAATAGCCATTAAAAACAAACCTTTGGACATAAGCAGCATAAACCTATTCATAAAACAGAAGCAGACCATTAAAAAGCTGCTAAAATAAACTCCTAATTAAATGTTTTTTTGGGGGGAAAGACGTGTGTTGCCCTGGTGCCTAGACGTAAAGAGGATACCAGGAGAGATTCAAGGGGGATGGTATTACAAAGGCAGTATGCCAACACAGAAAATGCCCTGTCTCTAGTCGCCACCCACCTCACCACTGAAGGGGGGGGGGGACACAGAGAGAGGCAGATCTCAACTGGCAATCTAGATAGTGTGGGATGAGATAGTCTTTCAGGTACCCTGGCCCTAAGCTGTTTAGAATCTTAAAGGTAAGAACTAGCACTATTAATTTTGCCCAGGAACAGATGGGTAACCACACAGATCTTTCAGCACAGATGTGATACCATCCCTGTAACCAACCGCTGACAGTAGCCTGGCCCCTGCATTTTGGACAGATATAAGTTTCCAACTGTTTTCAAAGGCAGCCCTACACAGAACACATAGTAATCTAATCTGGATGTGATTACAGTATGAATCACTGTGTCCAGAACATGCTTTTTCAAGGAATAGCCATTGCTGGCAAATCAGCTGGACCTCAGAAAAGGTGTCGTGTGCCATGGAGGAGACCTCCAACCACAGGCCAGGATTCAGTAGTACTCCCAAGCTAAAAACCTGCTCCTTCAGGGGGAGTGCAACCTCCTCCAGTATAAGCTGACTCCACAGTCCCCGATCTGCTTCTCCATTGACCAGCAGCACCTCAGCCTTGTCTGTATTGAGCTTCTGTATGGGCCTTTGCCCACCCCATTATCTTCTCAAGGTACTTGTTCAAGACTTCAAAAGACCCACCTGGTTTAGCTGTTAGGGAGAACTAGAGCTTGGTGTCATCTTTATACTCCCAATCCTCAGATTTATTTATTTGGATTTGTATTCCACCCAGGTGTCATTTCCTGCAGGAGCGCACAGGAGCGGAGCTCTGGCAGTAAGGAGCCCAGGGGGTGGGCACATGCAACAAGATCCACCCCCTGCTCCCAGCAGCCCTCAGTCGGGCCACAAGGAGCAAGAAGCAGCCAGGTAAGTTGCAGAGCCCACCCCCGGCCCGCCTTCAGGTACAAGCTCTCCCTCCTCTGTGAGGGCAGATCTGCGTGTCCCCCACCCCCATAGCTAGCAAGCCAAAACAGTCCAGTGGCACCTTTAAAACCAAGTTTTATTCAGGTACAGCTCTCCCTCCTCTGCAAGGACAGATTTGCACGTCCCCCCCCCATAGCTAGGAATCCAAAACAGTCCAGTGGAGTTTGAGCGGTGGGTGTTGCCTTCTGACAACTTCCAGTGATGTCAGGGGGTGTGACATATGCAAATAAGTTATGCTAATGAGCTCCTGCACCTCTTTTTCTACAAAATGACCCCTGATTCCACCCTTCCCATGAGCAAGCTCAGAGTGGATCACAAGTGGTTGGCCTTACAGCTGCCAGGACCCTGTCAACATCCTCCTTAGAGAGATAACCTTTCTCAGTGGTTTCATGTAGATATTAAATAGCATGGGGGACAAAAATACAAAGCATGTGCTCTGTGGGACATTTTTTGTTAACCACCTTATATGGTACTGTGCCTGAGCAAAAAGCAGCCAGTTGGAGACATCCTAGGCAGCCATATAAATAACACAAAATATTCTAAGATTTGGAATTAATGTAACAGATAAAGAAGTCTGGAGAGTCTGGGGAATGTTCACTGTTTTTAATCATTATAATGGTAACGTATCTGTGAGTCTACAAGACAAATAATAATAGGCAACAGTGTGCTTAAGCGCTTAAATGTATTCTGCTCATGCCATGTATTCTTACAGTGGGCTAATATGGGAAATAATTTTCCATAGGTTTGTGAAAAACTCACATGTAAGCAATTAGTCCCCAAATGCGAGCAAAACAGGAACAGGTCAAATGGCCTGTCCAGAAGAATCACTATGGAAGAAGGAACACCATCTTCCATTAGATTTGTAAACCTGGTTTCAGGTCTTCATGTCCAGATACATTTTCTAAACTCGGCTACTTCAGGGAACCATATTTGAAATCCAAAATGAGGGTCAGGCTAATTTTAAATGTGGCTACCATCACCTGAGGAGCTGTCCAGCCATTTGACAGAAATCAGCTGTCTGCCCTTGTCTGAGCAAAAATATCCTATGTGACTCATGGGAGGGTCAGCACCGTAATCAAATTGGTACAGCTTTATGTTTTCTGTTGGATTTCTTTTATATATATATAAACTCTCCTCAAAAGGAGAGGACTATTGCTTTAAATTTTTCAGAAAAAGGGAAGGGTATATAGAGGGAATAAGAAAAGTGGCAAGTGATGAGTAAATTAGTATATTAATCTTTTGTCAATATTAGTACAGTCCATAGCTTCAACCGTGGGTGGTCGATCTTCTTGCTTCTTTATCTGTCAAAGATAAAAAATTAATTAGATTAGTAAAGTCCTTTTGGGTTAGTATTAGTATTGTCCTTTGCAGCACTCTCAAAAGTTCATCAGGTGTTGGGGCATCTGCCTTTTCTCTCTCTCAAGTTATAGGAGACACCTCCTGCCACTCCTTTTTCCTCCATTCTTAATGAGTGTTTGATTTGTGGGTCAGACTCTTCAAAAACTCTTGTGCTTTGAAAATGGAGTCAATTTTCTCTCTTTTGTCTTTAAACTTAAAGACCAGTCATTCTGGAAACAACCACCTGTAATTAATTTGACGGTTTTTCAAGAATGTGGTCAGTCCTTTATATGCCTTCCGCTTCTGTCGAATTTCAAATGGTACATCTTTTTAAATCCTTATAACTTGCTCTCCAATCTTCAAGGGTGTTGCTGACATCGCTTTCAAAATCTGATCTCGTACACGTTGTTTAGTAAATTTGACAACCACTTCAGCTGGCAGATTGTTTTTCTTTGTAAAGTTAGAATAGGATCTGTATACCAAATCCATTTCTCCGCTTAATTTATCCGCTTCACTGCCCATCCGTGATGCCAACGCTTCCGTTAATATGCTTCTGAGATCTTCTTTTTCAACCGCCTGGATTCCTTGAAACCGGAGAGTCAAATTTGATTTTTCCATTTGTAGCATCAATAACTTATTTTCTTGCATTTCTTGCTTCTTTTCCATTTTACTGACCTTCTTCTTGATTTTCTGTGTATCTTCTGTTGATACCAGACATTTCTTTGCAATCTCCTCCATTTTCTTGGCTGTATCCGTTAATTGTGTCTGTTGACTGCTGAGAACACTTTCCATGCTTACTAAAGTTTGGCTGATTTTCTGCATCTGATCCAGCAGAGGGCGAAGCATCTCACTTTCTTGGTGATTGACAGCTGTCCCGGAAAGGCGGGAGCTATGACCGGAAGTTGTTATCAGCTTCTTTTATTGCTTTTCCTTCTCCTTGTTTCTTTTAGGCCTTGACATCTTGGCTGTTTATTTACTTTTTTAAAGTCCGTGCCGCACTACTTGGGAAACAATCCCTTTTCTTCACTTTGACAAACTCCCCGAAAGGTAACTTCACTACTTTAAATTTTCACTCCCCCCTTATTCCGCTTACAGTTCCGGTCTAGTCAGGGGGGGGCTTTCCACCCTCCTCCCGTGCGCTTGTTCGATAGGGGGGGGAATGCGCTTATATCTTTTTCCACACTTTCGATAGACAACTCACAGTTTGCAGCCATTCACTTTCACTTTAAAACGTTCTTTTGCTTCATCACTCTGTGAAGTCTGGTGGCATTGCTAGTCCCCATATGGGGCACTGCCACGGTGGGGCCTCTGGGGCATGGGGCGAGGCTCAATTTCCAACCAATGGGCCGGTAAAGAGGCACTTCCCCGGTGCACCCCCTGGTTCAGAGCCTTTAATTAAGGCTCCTTAGGGTCTCAGCATGAGCGGATCCCCCCCCCAACCATGCGTGGGCGAGTCGACTCCGGGAGCGTCCCAAGAGTGCGACCGCCATTCGCGCCGCCAAAACCGGAAGTCTGTTTTCTGTTGGATTTCTTATGATTCTCTGTGGATCATGTGAATTCTGTGTATGATGCACCCCATCCACTTCCCTCCCTCAGAGGCTAGATTTTCCCTTTGTTTTTCTGTCCTTTCACTGACTGAGCAGCCTTGGTAACATGTTTTCTTCTCCCCTGAGGAACCTTTGGCTGTCCCTGTGTGAATAAGATATAGTGGCTATTTGCTCAGTCCACGAATCTGAGGGAAGAGATATGATCGCCCTTTAACCAAAACCACTGAAAATGGCATTTGAGACACTTAAAAATTCAAAAATAATAAAAGGTTTTATTTAACATCAAGGGGATAGATCAGGTAAAACCAGGGGTTGAAATTACTGAGGTAAAACTGGTACAAGGACAGACTTTTGCTCTTATATATCAGGCTAATGAGAGGTTCTTAAATTATTCAAAGTTACTTTAAATCTTTATGTTGAGTGGCTTTTGTTCCAGTGTTTTCCTAAACACTCTAGTACACTTTATTTGTATAATCACTATTTTGGTGCCCAGAGGGTTGGTACCCTCTTCCTAGTACCCAACCCCCTTCTCTTGGAATACCAGTACTCTTCTTGAGTTTTTGACTCTACTGGCAGTCTTTAATCATACCAGACCAGGGATTCTCTTCTGAGAGAACTCTCCCTGTTTGACTGGGTAGGGAATCTTCTCTCTCTAGAAGATCTATTCCCTTTCCTTTGGCCTGAATGGGAGTCTTCTCTACTACCCGAACTTCTTTGCCAAACTCTCCCCCAGATCTCTGTCTGTGTTCAAACTACTCTCAACCAGTGTTCCCTCTAAGCTGAGTTAGTGTGAGCTAGCTCACAGTTTTTAGCCTCTGGCTCACACATTTTTGTCTTCGCTCAGGAAGGATGGCTCCAGAGCAAACTAATTTATGCAGTAACCAAATTGCTCACTCACTACTTTAATGCCAGTAGCTCACAAAGTAGAATTTTTGCTCACAGGGCTCCATAGCTTAGAGGGAACATTGCTCTCAACTATTGCTGAATTCAGACTGCATTCAATCAAGGTTGAAATCTGACTCTGTCAGCACTAAACCCCTTTTCTTTCAGGGCTAGACTCATACTGTCTCATTACTCAACTCTTCTCAGCTAAGGCAGAAATCTGACTGACTCTCCTCAGCATACAGCTCTTTTGAGAATTTTGCTGCTCAGCTGATGCTAACCAATCAGATTGCCTGGAGCAGCCTGTCACTCAAGGCTCTCTGGCTCTGTGAAGAATTAACCCTTCACAGTCCCTTAGTTGTTTGTACAGCACTTGCAATCCTCTTAAAAATGCAGTCCATCACACTGTGCAAGGAAGGAAACACTCAAATCCTGCAGCTAGTGACTTAGCAGACCAAATGGCACAGGCAAAATTATAGAAATACAAATGGTAATATCGTGCACATTGTAATTTATTATATGACGAATAAGCATTACACTGTGCAACTTAACTGTCCAGTGAAAACAATCTGTTAAATGGGTTTACTCAAATTTTAGAATCAATAAAAGGATCTCAGGCTGAGACTAGGAAACTTAAGTTTTGCCTTCTACCACAGAACCCTATCCATGTTCCTTAGATGCCCTGCTTCATATGCTCAGCCATCTGTGGCACACTGGATGGCTACACACCACAGGGCCTTTTCATAAGACTCTATTCTAAATAAAATAGATTGTTCTCTCCCTCTGCTGGTCTTTGGGCACTAGGCAAAGTTGTCCTTTCAGGATATATTGATTCAGTCTACTGATATTATTTCTATTGACTCTTGTTGCCAAATAATTATTTGTATGAAATACTGGTTTTATTATGTATTGCAGACTTTCATATTATTGGTAGCTGTTTTGTAGGTCATATGGCTCAACTAATTGGAGGCCAAGAGAAAAAACAGGCTAGAGCCCAACTTTACAGGCACTACAATGTCAACCTAGCTTTCCTGGGGTTCAGTCCCACAGGCCATCTACTTCAACATGCTGTTTATGACCTCTTATATATTCACACCAATTTACACAGTAAAGGATCCCATGGGATGAAGCAATGTGAATTTGTTTAATTAAAATTTTTGTAGCCCACATTTCCTCTTGGTTAAGAAGTACAAGAAGCTCTGATACCATGTACTGTACTGGCATCATTTATGTTTCTAGAAGGCAAATACCAAAAACAAATTTCCACAGGTGGTAAGGTCCACTTTTGTTGCTGGTACAAGTTTACATCAACATGATTCCTTACAAAAAGATTGTATTGCATTTTGCCGCTTAAAAAAAAAATTGATTTTATGATCATGGGTTAAAAGGGGGTGGGCAATGGGACAGCGTATAGCACCTCAGAACAAGCAAGCGGATACGTTTATGAAGCCCTTCCAATGAATGCCAGGATTAAGACCATGCATCCTTTGGGAGACAAAAGCCTGCTTTTACCAAAACATGACAACAGAGCTTAGTCACAAAATCATTAAATAAGCAGCTACAAAATGCTGTGATATTAAAAGTAAAACTGACAGCATCCTTGGCCTATGAAAAAACATATATGCTGTCTCGTTTTAATTCTATGGACAAATTTCCTCATGAGCAGCAACACAGATGAACAGAAAAGAGTATGTATTAATATTACTACTGTCCCTACCAAGGAATAGTGTGATCCAGTCTACTGAATGAACATATAAAGCAACTTTATCAGTCCTCATAAACCTTGATTGAACACACAGTGATAAGGCCTGTTTAAACTGTCATCTTCATGATAACATATGCAGAGCCTACTTGGGCCTTAGCAATGACCTGTGTAAAAGAGGCCTCTCCAAAAGTGCAGGCCTCATTGTGTGATGTATATCATATAAACAGTTCAAAGCTTCTGTGGCTGGTTTGTGTGCATAATTATAGGTGGCTGAAAGGTGGGAGTTGTCAAGCATGGATATACACATTCTTTTGTGGCACCAGCTTTAAAGGCCATTTTCTTCAGAGAGAGTCTGGCTTTGGTAAAGGTGAATAGCTTGGGAGGGATGAGTGCTTTGAGCCAGAATGACCTTCAGCACTTAGATTTGCAAACGCAGACAGCTTCATACAGCAGTTTTGAAGAAGAGAAGCCTAACGTTTTAACTGTAATTGCAAATGCTGAAACAAAACAAAACAAAAATTGGATTTGCATGGCTGGACGTTTTAGATGATGTCACAGGAAGGATCTGCTAGAAGACCTAAGTGAATTTAGCACCTTGAAATTTACAGTTTCCGTTAGAAAGTGGTAGTAAATCCAAAACTAGTACACAGAAGTGAAGTTTTTAAATACATTCTTTTCTGTAGCAGAGGACAGCCAATTTGTCTTTCAAGTTTTCCAGAGTCAGTGACCACAGTGACACCCAGTGGCAATACTAGGTAACATCCCATTCCATAGTTGTAATGCCTTTTTTTGTTGTTGTCAAGTCACAGCCCACTTATGGAGACTCATAGGGTTTTCAGGCAAGAAACATTCAGAGGTGGTTTGCCATTGCCTGCCTCTGCATAGCAGCCCAGGACTTCCTTGGTGGTCCCCCCCATCCAAATACTAACCAGGGCTGACCCTGCTCAGCTTCCAAAATCTGCTGAGATTGGGTTAGCCTGGGCTATACAGGTCAGAGCAATTACATACAAGGTGGCTTTATATAGAGAATATTGGCATATACGGTTCTGAGTAGTTCCCAAGCACAGAACAATCAATACAACCCTGCAGCTAAGGAGTTTCATCTCCTTCATCTAGTCAGTCACTGCTTTGATGGAAGCCTGATAGATCAGTACTTTGCTACAAGAGAGTTCCAGGTGGTCAGCCGTGTTGGTCTGAATAAATAGAACAAATTTAGAGTCTAATGGCACCTTTAAGACCAACAAAAGTTGGTCTTACAAGAGAGTTTTCGCAAATCCTGTGTGAAGGACAGTGACACAGGTTGCAGGCCTGATAGGATGAATGAGCAACATCAGCTAGCTATAACTATGCTCTACCAGCACAGCAGGCTGTATTTCAGCATTTAAATCCTGGCTGGCTGAGAAATAATTATGATACTAGTGGCTTGAAGCACAGAGAAGCCCCTTCCAGAGAAATTCCATTCCTATAAAATGATCTGAGAAATAATTATGATACTAGTGGCTTGAAGTGGAATAGCACAGAGAAGCCCCTTCCAGATAAATTCCATTCCTATAAAATGATCTACTTCCACTCATAAGAATTCAGCATCACTTCCATGTGTATAGCATTGTAGAATATTTCAATACATGTAGATTTGTGGATGCATGAATACAAAGAATAAGACTATTATATCCCTATACAGTAAAGGTAAAGGTTCCCTTGCTCGAAAGCCAGTCGAATCCGACTCTAGGGTTGCAATGCTCATCTCCGTTTCCAAGCCGAAGAGCCAGCGCTGTCCGAAGACGTTTCCGTGGTCATGTGGCCGGCATGACTAAATACCAAGGTGCACGGAACCCTATACAGTACAATCAACTTAATCTATTTTTTCATACTAATAAATCATTTGATTGAAATAAAACCATAGCTTTTTTACAGCTAACACTCTATTAAGTGTAATAATAAAGTGTAGATATCATTGCCGATGTATGTGTGTTCACAGCTAAAATGGCAAGAACTGTATAGGAAGAAAATAAATGTACAGAGCCACACTCAAAACTCAAAGTTGCTGTATTATGATACGAAGTCTGCTTTATGGATATTTTTTAGGATCCTTGGTGTTTGTTTTATGCTAGAATGTTTTGTTTTATATTATATTGATTTATGATGGTTTATTGTATTGCTTTTGTTCATAAACCACCTCAGTAGAACTGACAGGGCTCTTCTGCATTCTCACTTTCATTGCTTGGGTTGGTCTTAGGGTTTCATTTTTTTTCTTTTCCACATGCCTTTTGCTCCCTCTAGTGGTCAATTTGATATTACATAGTTGTACATGCAGAGAAATATGCCAGATGTATACCGAAGTAATATCAAATCAAACAGTAGACAGAACAAAACATGTGCAGAACCCCTCTAAAGCATTAGCGATACGCAAGCAACAAAAATGAGAATGCAGAAAAGCCTGGAGTGGCAACATATACATTTCCTAAGTAAATAAATATTTTGAAAAGTTGTAAGATCCCATCTCTAGACAGCAAATGCAAGGGAAGACATGTATGTAGGAAGCTGTGGTGACTGGGAAAGGAATAGGTTAGTGGTATTGACTCTTTCCAGATACACGACCCACTAAGCAGCAAGTGCAGAACAGCAGATCCTATGACAGAAGCTATGACTCCATGGAGGTCAAGTGCAGGACCACGAGGCTATGAAATTCAGGGACAAGAATCACAAGCTGAAGTAACATGGTGAGGAACAAACTAGGATCATAGCCATGGAAGAATCTTCCCCACCAGTGAGGGGTCCTGCCTCACTATCCAGCTGTTTCAGTGTCCATGCAAAGAGAAATGGGATACATGGCATCCTTGCTCTCTATACATGTGCAGTAGCAGCACGGACTGTCAGAAAGCAGCAAAAAATGGAGTAACTTGTGACCCAGCAGGTTGGCCTTGTGGTCCATCTGAGGGTCTTGATGCATGGGTTCAAAACCACTTCCTAGGTGGCAAGTTTCATAGCCTCTGTTGTGTCTTCTCTGTGGCCAGCAGTGCGGTAAGGGCTGTAACGCCCAGATAATTTCTGTGCCTTTTTGTTTTATTAAGGGGCTGTAATTGTAGTAAGACACCAGGTTGGTTTGTTTTTACTAAGGATGGGTGCAAACCAAACCATGACGCAAACTTTGTGACACATTTTGCCCTGTTTGTGATTTGCGACTGAAGTTCATACCATCACAAACTTCCATGAACTTCATGGGGGTTGTGCCAGTTCATGGCCAGAGCAGAAAGCAAGGATTTAAAAGCATTCCAAGTTCATTTAAACCCCTGATTTCTGCTCCAGCAGAAAGCCACAAAAACAGCTGAGTATGCTCCCCACTGCTCAGCTGTTTTGGGCTTTCTTGTGCACAAGAAAATAGGAAAATGGGGAACAGCCTTTCCGGAGCTGGGCACTGTTTCAACAGAGAAAGCCTCCGTCCATTGCCCGGCTTTGCTGGTGGCGGTGGATGTCCAACCTATGTGGTCCCTGGGCTGGAGCAGCCTCCTTCCCTGCCAGCATCACCTCCCCCACCCCCAGCCCCTGAGGTGGACCCGGCTGCTGTACTGCTGCCACTGCGCAACTTGCCACATCTGTCTTCTCCACCTCCCTGCCCACCACCTCAGCTGGCCGCCCCTTCTTTGCTGCCAGCCTCTCCTTCACCGCTGGCATCTTCTCCATCAGTCTCCCGGGTGAGTTCCTGCTGGGAGGTCCAGGTGTCAGGAGCATCCTCAGGTGATGGGGGAATGTGGGTGAGCACCCAGGCTCTCCTGGATCACCTAGTTTTTACCATCTTGGGGTTTCTTGATATTGGTATATTGAGCTTAATGAGTTAAACAGGTTGAGACACAGCTTATTCCTGAAGTTTTATTTTGATTGACTCAGAAGCAGCTTAGTGATTTGCCAGTACTGGACTCAGGCCTGTACAACATAGGTTGAGAAAATACTGAATTCTTTAAAAAATTGGCTTTCAGCCAAAGCATCTCACTAAGAACTTGACACTTATTAAAAGCTTATGATTTTTCCCTTCTCTGAATAAAAGCCGTTCGAATTCCCTCCTCCCCAGAGGAATTTTGTGAACAGGTCTCGGTCTCCTGACTTACCCTTCTCTTTTACTCAGGCATACCTAGCAGCTGATAAGGATAGCCCCAGGCCAGCTTGATCTTGGAAGCTAATTGGGGTCAGTACTGGCTAGTACTTGGAAGGGAGACCACCAAGGAACATCAAGGTTGTCACTTGGAGGAGGGCAATGACACCTCTGAATGTCTCTTGCCTTGAAAAACCCATGGGATCACCATAAATCAGCTGTGACTATGGTTGTGCAAAAAAACAAAAACAAAAAAACAAGATGTTATTTTTCAGTTTTGAGTATACTGACACCCCACCCCCACCCCAAATTGGTAAACCTGGCCTTGGACTGTCGCCCTGCACTGAGCCTTTAAAAACATATCAGCACTTGGGGGTGGGGTGGGGGGACTCTTGCAGTCTTTTCCCCCCAAAGTGAAACATGACAACCAGCATTAAAGGTCAACTATAATAAAGGTGGAACAATCACTGTCAGAACCCTGCCTAACCTAATAAACAGGAAGTTGCTTAAATGTTATCTGCCCAAACTACTTATTTATTCAAATATTTATATCCCACTTTTCCCTGTGACTCAAGGCAGCTTACAAATCATACTGAAAAGCATAACTGGGGTATGCAAAAAATAAATAATTTTTTCCAGCTCCACTATAGCCTATGGGAATCATTATAGTCAATGGGCCCCATAGGTTATAATGGAGAATCAATCCAGGGGTATCTGGGTTTTTTTTTAGGTAGAGGCACCAAATTTGCAGCTTAACTGCTGTGCCTCTCCTAAAAAAACAAAAAACCCAAGTTTCAAAAAGATTGGACCAGGGTGTCCAATTCTATAAGCCCCAGGAGGTGCCCCCATCCTCCATTGTTTCCAATGGAGGAAAAATGCCTTCTCAGTTCACTTGTAGGCTGTACTGTCAGCTAAAATGTTGTGTACCAGCACCCCCTAGCACAGCTCAGAAGGAACTTTGCCATAAGTATCTGAACATTTTATGAGCGCAATGCCAGCAGCACTGACTGTGTCATCTCATGAAATACCTATACCAGAAAACCACTGACCTTGATTTAACAATATAAAAGTATTATTCATTTTAAACAATTGCTTATCACTAGCTCCTGATAGGGCACTAAAATCCCCAGCCAATAATATGGGGGCCACAGGATAATTGTTCCTCACATACTCCAGATACATATCAAAACTGAACCATATTTCATCCAAATCACTGGCAGTTAAACTGGGAGGAAAGTAAGCATTTATGATCACATTAAATGGAAAAGCTTTCAAATATAAAGCCATAGCATTACTTCCCATGGGTTCCATCTGAGTTATTTTAAAATCCAGGGATTTAGTGATCAGGCAGGCAAGGCCGGTCCTAGGCCATTCCACAATACGCACTGCGGGAAGATAAAATAAAGACCTCAACTTCGAAAACCCCCTTAAACCAGGTCTCTTGCAAAAGCAATATATGGGTTGAGTATAGAAAATCAAGGTCCCAGCGTCCAATGTTCCAATTTTGAACAGTGAGACTGGGAGCGTGGCACTATCTCAATACTGTCTACTGGCACTTCATCTGCTTATTCAATACATTGGCCTCCAAGAGATATGCTTCTTTTCTCGCCAATGTTATATTCTTGTAATTTGGTGTCAGGCAGTGGTCTCTCTTCTGCTTGTTCTACCTCTTCTTGATCCAACTATCGCATACTCAACCCACTTTCCCTGGGCATTCTTCTTTAGAATTTCTCCTACCAGACCAAGTGCGCACAGCTTACCTGTGCGCACAGCTTACCTCAGCAGCTAATGCAGCAGCTCCTAGCTGCTGCAAAATTATAAAAGGATTGCCTGTATCTTTAAAAACAGCAGCCCTCAGTGCCAGTTGCTAGACAACCACAGCATTCTAGGCTTGATTTCTATCAGTAAAAGGTGGGGGAGGATGGGAACTTTTCCAAGGCTGTTTTGAACTTTGAAAGAGGACTCATTGGGGGCAGGCCTGACAGCATGATTTACCTAGGCATGGTGTTCAACAACGGCCACTCCAATAAACCCAGTGTGTTGTAGCTATTAGAAGTACAGTCTGGGAGACCTGGGTTTAAACCACCAGTCTGCCATGGCAGCTCACCAGGTAATGATGCTTTCAGTCTAACCTGAGAAGGAGAATGAGGCAGGGAAGGCAAGAGGATATGGGGGTTGACGGGAAGAAAGGGAAAGTGAAGTCTCCCCCCATGCAAGGGGGTTTGGTCATGACCAGCACCACACAACTGGGCCAGTTTTCCTAGGTAAAGACTGCTGGAAGAGGAGCTTAAGATACACAGCTGGAAGAGGAGCTTAAGATACACAGATAAAGGGAGGAGCAAGAGGAGAGAATATGGGGGCTTTCAGGGAAGGGAAAGACGAAGTAGTGGGGGAGGGGCAAATGAGATGTCTCCTGCAAGTCCTTTTGCATTCCCACTTGGGTTGACTATTAGCTTTGATTGCTGGATTAGTATTTCACATTCAGCCTTTGTCAGACACTAGGGAGCAGCCAACAGATGTGGGCTGTTGTCTGT
>NW_015169808.1:82241-86429 GCF_001447785.1 Gekko japonicus | reverse complement strand
GGAATGCTAGACTAGATGTACTATTAGTCTGATGCACCATGACTACTTTCATGCTATTAATATGCACAGGCGAGTCCACATACTTAAGATTTCAGGAATGGCCACATCCCTCTATTTCAAAAAGTAGTTTTCCATATAGCCCAAGGCAACAGCTGGTTTTAGGTAATAGAAAAACAAGCTACTACTGTATATGTGAAGCTAGATTTGTAGTTCTCCAGACAGTGGTTCAGATTTTCATTTTAAAAGTAAAGTCCAGTCATACTTTATTTGTTATGGTCCTGCATGGGGGACCCACTACGATCTAATTTCTAAAATCAACATTGGTACAAAGTAGATTTTAGCTAAATATTTACCTTTCCACTATGATGCTGTTTTTACTAGTAAATGGCTACCACTATTTGATAGTCATAGAAGAAGAAATGCATATCTCGCAAGATACACAGGTCTGGATCCAAAGATGTTCTGCCAGCATTTATGCTATTGCAATGGCACTTTACTGGCATAGGAGAATATTTTTTGTTTCCCACCTTCCACTGCAGCCCCCCCCCCCGGCTTAAGAGGGTTCTTTTCTCCCCAGGATCAGAATTTCGGGGATTTCACAATGGGATGCTGCAGGACAAAATGTCCTGTTTTGTAACCTTTGTTCTGCTTACAGCAATTTGGATCCAACCCATAGTAAAAGAAAAATACATGTTAATGGGCAAAACACAGTAAAATGTAGCTGCATACATTTGGCAGCTTTTTTGGATTTTGAAATTTCATAATTGTAATTTCAACAACATTAACAGTGCTACTCAATATTCACAGCTCAGGACAAGAACATTCAAACAGCTAAAAGTTTAACCTATATTATGGTGGCTCATTCATGCATCAATACAGCTTAAGAAAAATCACACTGAAATAATCATACAAATTTTATTAATATAGTACATGGTCTTGTATTCAAAAGCTTAGAACTTACTAAGCATTTCTAATCAAAGCAGTTACGTAAAGCTATTAGCAATATAGAAATTAACTACATCTGCATAAAACAAACTAATTTTAATCCAATACTGTCAACCTACAGTGTACTGGAAGTTTGTTTTTCAGAGCAGCAAAAACTACGTTTTGTAAAGAAAACCCATATTGTGCAATGAAATGTTGCATTATTTAAGCACTAAACACATTTTAGAAATCCTAGACATCTCTCTCATATCTAGGAAACATTAAGCAGGACTGCAATATATTTTTTAAAAGTGTATAATGAATTTTACAGAGTTGCATCAAAAATAAGTGCTTAGGGTCAGGTGCAAGGACTGGCTCAATAAACAAAATCTGTGGCCTCAAACCAGAGCTGAAAATCTATCCCAGGACCTTCTTCTAGCCCAGTAACAAAAAGCAATGCTGCTTTGCTAGCAAAGTTCAAAACCCTTTCAACACCTAGCTGGAAAGGGACACAGAACGGTGGGCATGGAGATCAGGAGTGGAGATTATGTATATGACTGTCCTACAGACTTCCTAGTCACTACAGACATCTCTATCAGTGTAACTTTACTTGCCTGATATATTATTATAAGAAGCAATTATACTAATTACCACTGCAACAGAAAGGAAACATACACAGTGGCTTGTCTCACAGAGATTCTGCTGTATTATGTTGATGGAAGTCACATGCAGCAGCTTCACAGATTGTTAATGTGACTGTTCAATTGATCTTTTCATACAGGTATAAATCATGGAACACTGCCCTTTATGTTTTGACTCAAACCACCCTAATATTGCAGCAATATTCAGACAAATCATAAAGTGAAAAATTTAGAAACACACATATAAACTTAGTACTCACATAATATGTTCTGCACAAGTGCATGATACACAGACAATATTGCACCTTAAGGATAGAACAACACATTACTTCAGTACCAAGCTGTTTGTTGAACATGCATAGGTTACATTTTCCATCAAGTATTGGTTGGAGGTACTTATTTTCCCCACATTTGCTTTCCCCTTTACAGCTCCTTCTGCCAGGCAGGGATCTAATACAGAAAACAAGCTAAGCTGAGGAAAAACAGCCTGAGACAAAGGATTGCAGTGAAAAGCAGCAGCAAAGGAAGAATTATGCATCCCCTTGCCAATTCTCTCAAAATGCATCTCATCCACATATCCATGATATTTTGGAAAGGCTGTTAGTTGAAGTAATGTGCAGTTCTTCTCTAAGAGCATGTATAAAAGTAGTGAATGTATGAAGGCTCAGAGAACTTCATGGTTGCTGGCCATTCAATCGTTTTGCCAAGGCACAAAAGGCATTAAGACCTCGCATAATCCCCTGAAGATAACGATACAAATGTTAAGGTGTTTCACAGCCCTGAGTGAAGTTTCATACAGTTGTAAAGTTTATAAAGTTGGCATTAAAATATTAACAATGTTGGCATAAATTATGTATTAAAATACTACAATATTCTTTAGGAAACAGCAAGAATAAGTAGTATTATAAACAAGATATATGTTCTGATTATATAATAGGATAGCCAAAGCATGACTCTGAAGCCGCGTATGGCTACTGAACAAATGTAATTCCATCTTTAAATCTGTGTGGAAGAGGAATCTCAAGTAGTGCAGTCAGAGCCAACACCACTTCAGAATCACATGCCAGGACACAGAAGGAGCAGCAGAAAGGAGGATGTGGTTTGTCGGAAACGAAGAAAAACTCAAGAGGGGAGGGGCTTCCTGGAAGAAAAGAAGCTGAAGTTCCTCAACCATGTGAACCTTCTGTGTAGGAGTCTGACTAAAGACTTAATGCAGTTAATTTAGGTAGTGGGACCTGTCACCTTTGCATTCAGAGGCAACCCCTTTACACTGATGGGGTCACTCTGACAGTTACCTATGATTTTTGGTTGCTCTACACAATGTAACTGAAATAGAACAAAAACATAGCTTTACTTTAAAAAGGATCCCCCTCCCAACCATCTAAGATAAAAAGTAATTTTCTTACTGTGTAATACTGCCAACTAGGAGGTAATGCTATTTTAATGCCACATCAGTCCAAAAGGTCTAAAGCTATACTAGTTTAAAAGCCAATATAGCCCCCAGTGAACATAAGAACATAAGAGACGCCAATGTTGGATCAGGCCAAAGGCCCATCCAGTCCAACACCCTGTGTCACACAGTGGCCAGAAATACCAGGTGCCATCAGGAGGTCCACCAGTGGGGCCAGGACATTAGAAGCCCTCCCACTGTTGACCCCCCCCCCCAAGCACCAAGAAGACAGAGCATCACTTGCCCCAGAGTCTTGTGGCTAATAGCCATAGTGTGGACACCTAATAACTAAATTGGGCTATGCTGCAATGCCATCTAAACCCAGAAAAGCTTTAAGAGCAACTGAACCAGTTAATGGTCAAACACACTTGAAATAATGACTTGAAAATTTTAACATGGCAGGGTACAACCCACAAGGAATACTAGTCCACAACCCTTATGTATTTCAACAAGGCTTGTAAAGGTACCCAACCAAAACTGCACTACAGTTATTAACGGAGATGACACAGTAACAGTCCTTGTCAGACAGTACCCATATTATCTAGAATTTTGTAAATGCACTGATATGGCACATAGAACTTCTCATTTAAAGTGATGGTGGCAGTGAGGGACCTTCACTGAAATGGAAGAGGAAAGCTGCTGAAGTTTGTGGACATCCATGAGATCCTGTACCCATTACAAACTGTTAATCAATATTGTCATATAGAAATCAGCACACATTAGTCAAATGTCAGTTCAACAAAATACCAACAAGGACATCTTACTAGGCGAGAAAATCTATCAAGATTTGTTAACCAAATCTAACAGTAATTCACAGAAGATTACACTAACAAGGCACATTTTCCCTCTTGCTAGATGCGCTCAGGGGAGAAGGCAACCTCCCGTCCGGCACCAGCGCCAACAGGGCATCTGCCAGCGGCGCTGTGCCAACTACGCCCGAGGAACCCCGCGTCCGCTTCATTGTCCGCATGCACTACTACGGAAAACAGCCGGACCTGCACTTGAGTCGGGACTTTATCGTCGGTGAGCTATTGGTGGGAGAGCTGGCGCTCACTGCGGACATGATAAAAGCAGTGAGTATACCGCCAGGGCTCCCCAAAGTGGACATCATATTGCGGACCGAGTTAGCCTATCACCATTTCTGGGCAATGGCACGCAAGGCTTTGGAAATCA
>NW_015169808.1:74348-82208 GCF_001447785.1 Gekko japonicus | reverse complement strand
GGGGGGACGTGCGAACTGTCACCGCGTACGTCCGCTCGGGTGAGGTCCCCCCGGCAGACATCACATTCCGGCTGGAGCGTGAGCGCGCCAAGGTCCTCTATGGGCCGATCGAATGGAAAGATGAGTTCGGGATCGGCACCTGTGAGTGCCGCCTCGTCGTCAGCTTTCCCCACGACGCGGTGGGACAGCTAGTCCATCTGCCCCGCTATCTCTTTATGGGCGCGGACCGCGTGACGTTGCGCTACAGCAGGCAGCCGCCCGCCTGCTATAGCTGTGGCTCATACCGGCACATCCAGCGGGACTGCCTATCCGCGCTTTGCAGCAGGTGCGGGGCCCGGGGCCACCCAGCCAGTACCTGTCCCAATGAGGCGGTATGCAGGCCCTGAGGGCAAGCGGGTCACCCCTATAGGTTGTGCCGGCAGAGCGCCGCCAACAAACACTGGGAGGCGGAGGCATTCGAACGAACGCGGGCCGAGGCAGCGGCACGCCTGCAGCGCCAGGAAGCAGAGCGGCGGGCTGCTGACCAGCAGCAGAGGGAGGCAGAGTGGGGCGACCGACGGCGCAGAGCCGCTCAGGACTGGCAACGAAGGGAGTCCACAGCAAGGGCCACGCAGGCCGAGCGGGCTTCCCAAGACACACCCGCACAGTCCACGCCAGTGCAAGACGTCTCGGAAGAGTGCACCACCGATGCTTGCTGTCGAGGAAGCCGGTGGAGTCGAGATGGCTGTCGAAGGACCGCAAGCCTCTGCAGTCTGCGACGATGCCACACCTGATCTGGTCACCCCAGAGCTGCCATCCACTACTGCTTGGGAACGGCGCCACCGGGCCCGGCGCAAGGCACGCCACCTCCTCGATTCCTCACCGTCCAGCTACGAGCAACACCTCCAGGTCCCTTTGGTACCAGACCAGGCAGGTCAACCAGTGGAACGAAGGCAGCCAGCGTCGGAGGCCCCTTTGGTGCCAGTCCCGGCAGGTCAACCAATTGTACACATGGAGCCAGCACAGGTTGACCCACATCCGTTGCCACCAAAACCACAGCGCCCGCCACCACCGGCGTGAGTCAAATCACAATCATCCACTACACTGCTAGTGCCCTATGAATCTTCGCAGGGTGCACCACCCACGCCTCATCCGCACACCAGCATCGCTAAGATGGACCAGGCGGACCAACAACTTCAGCCCCGCATATCCAATTTGGACCAGTTGTTCCCTCATCAGAAACGGCCACCAGAATCCGCCTTCACCACTCACCCTTACCCAATGAAAACAATGCCTGCACTCCTGGGCACGCTGCATCAGCGCCGGGAGTGGCGGCTTCCTGCTCAGACTCAGACAGTCTTTTGCGTGGTTTCGAGGGTGAAAAGCCAGCTGCAGGAGAGAAGTGAGTCGGTACCTCCAAATCATCTGGCGGACGTTCTATGCATGCTTTCGCGGCCGCCTTCCTAGCTGCAACAGAAAACCCATCGTTGTACCCGCCACACCCGCTGCATACTACTAAAGACCGGCAGCAGAAATCTAGACCTGATCCCAAATTGTCACCGATTCTTGTGGATTCGGGTGACGATACCGATGAAGGCAATGTGGACACTCGTCAAGCCACGTGCTTGCCTAGTACTTGGAGCCTAATGATGACTCCGTAGCAGCTTTTGCATTACGTTCAGAATTGAATAAAATAAACTGACAACCACTGGGCACCAGGGTGAGGGGTGGGGGAATCGTATAGAAACCAGTTAAATTGATGCATTTTTTACGGTTTAGTTTACTCATGTTCTTAAGCATTCTAAGCTACCCGTGCAAGTATTTTTTCCAGCATTAAAGGAACAGATTACAAAATGAGATATTCATATTGATATTTATGTACATGCATACATAACTCCATTTTGGTAGTTATACTCAAACATATCTGGGACAAATATAAAAGCTTTGACCCACAAAACCCCATTTATTGGTTTGGCATAAATGTTCTGAGAGCCATGATCTTGAGACTGAAGATTTAGAAGCAAGTTAGACAAAAAAAATTATGTTTATATATAACATTCACTTTGAATTTGAACCTTGGGTCTACACAAAAACAGATCTTCAAGAAGGGTTAATTTTAACAAAATTTATTTTTTCTGATCGTGTTGGAAGGTTCTATCTATAGGTATGAAAACAGAGACCATTTTCCAATTCCAGGACTTCTCCATATAAAGTATTTCCAAAACAGATTCCTATTCTGGTAGTATCAACCTTACTCCAGTGACACTAATTGCATGGAACTACACAGTTTTGTGTAGCAATGTCAAGTTAAAAACTAGCACAATAAAGTCTGGTGAGTATCCACTAATTCAGAGGCCCCCACCCTGCCTCCAAGGTGGCAGAACAGCAAGTAGAGTGCAGAGGCTAAATAAAAGCTCAACAGCCTTACCATCCCAGCGCACTGTACTGATGATTCACTAAGGGACAGGATCTGTAGCTTGTCCTTTCTCCTTAACACCAACAGCAGAAGAACCACAGGACGAAAAGGCAGAGTCTTGTAACTGAAGTTGAACTGGGGTATACCACAGAAAAGGGCAATGATAGGAATATTTCCAGCTGCTTCAGTGCACAACTGCTCTTTTCACCCACTGGCTGTGAAGTAGGGACAGCTCCAATTCCATTTCCTGTGGCCTCTTGCAATTATTTCCCCATTTCAGTATTTATTCGGTCAACTTACGCAGTGCAGGCACAGTACAAAGAATGGGGAGCCAAAAATAACCAAATTGCTGGTTAGGCAAGCTCACTATCACTGTGGGATCAAATGCTTTATCTGGAGACTCTAGATTCTTTCCTAGCTGTCCTTTTACACTAAGAGCAGACTCCATAAATGGTTCTCTGATCAGGATTATATCCACACTTTTTAATGTGTGCTTAATTTACATTGCTTAATAAAAAATTTAATTCAAGTCTTAACAACTGCTTGTGTTTACTATAAAGGTTTAACTAAGTACTTATTAATAAATTAAGAAAAAATTCAAACAACGTAATGTTCTCTGTTCACTAAGGAATGTTACAGTAACTTGTTCTTCACACAGTAAACAGAATGGCGTAAAATAGCATCAAAGACATAAAAGGTTAGACTTCCAAATCACTAACGAGAACATGTATCCTTTATTCTACCAGGTTTGAACTGTACTCAGTGCCTCACACCTCTTTTTAATCAAATCATTTTCACTCTTCTGCTTACAAGGCTATTCAAGATTTTAAAATGTTGACAGCAATAGGAGAGGGGGGGCAAAAGAACAAAATGAATGGGAGCTTTTTAATTTTTCCAGTTGGGTTAAAATTTAATGTTGAAAAGTATCCAGTTGAAATGGACTTCTATCATATATCAGCTTGAAGTGGCTGCATCTACAAACACTTTGATTTTAATGGAGCTCTAATTATTCAAATACCTGCAATTTTATAGGGGCTTTAAAATTAAATTACATCTTTGCAAAGTAAATGTCTTTGACTCGCAAGTATTGACATTCACCATCTGCCTACAATGTCCAACATTCTGTATCTTCCTTTAATTTCACACACAGGCCATCTTTTTTGGATTAGTTTCTTTAGACAAATGTAGTGTTTAAGATCAATTATTAAAATGTCGTATTTGATGGTAAACTCTAAATAGGTCATTGTATCATTTTAAAAGAATGCTTTATTGTTACCTATTCTATTAAAAACATTCTTAAACATGCCAGTTGTTTCAAGAGATGTCCCAAGGAAACAATTACCAGTACCTTTTCTATGAAATAATAGTGCTTCCAATATACACCTACTATACAGTTATAAAGGTACAACTTAGGGCTAAAGGAGACATTACATCTACCATGAATCAGGTTAGGGTTTCCCAAGCCATCTTAGACAGATGTTACTGATATTTGGAACTAATGTTTCCAAGTTCTCGGTGCTGACTTGGCTCAGGAAAAAAATGTAGGAGGGAGGAGGAACAAGGAACTTCAGCTCCTTCCCCTGCAATATTTTCTCAAGCCAAAATGGCCACACCGGGGGGGGGGGTATTCACTCTGCGCTGGGTTTTTGCGTGCTGCAGCCAGTACATGGGAAGTCTCATAGCAGGTCAAATAGCTCAACTCCTTGGCTGTTTCAACTAGAGGTGGGGGAGGCTAAGGCCACACCTCTGAGCCAAATCAGGCCCCAGCACTGGGGAACTTTAGTATCATATGTCTGTAAGACTCTTGGCAGATGTAATGCCTAGTGTGGCCCTCAGCTCTTGATTTTGATGGAACTTATTGATGGTGAGTTTAGGAATCACAGCCTGGAAACTCAATCTTACAAACCCTTATTCAGAAGTAAATCCAACCAACACCAATGGAACTTATTCCTAAATTTGTACCGTCTACGAATCATTAGCCATAGTTATTTAATTTTTCCATTCATTTAAAATATGATCAGGTTAATCTGTGTATCTAGCCACTGCAGAAAATAAAGTCTTAGAAATTCTGGTTTGGAAAGAGACTACTGATTTATGGAGCATCATGCCATTCTGTTACCATGTGAACACATACCTTGGGTTGGACCCAAAGATCATCTTCAGCTGGTGTTATGCACTTCTGCCATCATAACAGGACTTTTGCCACCCTCCTCCTACCACAGCCCACTTTCCTGCCAGAAATCCTAGTCCTGGGGGATAAAGGACCCTCAAAAACAGTGAGGGAGTGAAGTGAGTGTCTACAGTGAGAGGGAAGAATCAGTAACACACACACCCTTTCAACTGGCAGAAACAACATCTGGATCCACCATACATAAGTAAAGGTAAAGGTTCCCTTGCTCGAAAGCCAGTCGAATCCAACTCTAGGGGTGCAGTGCTCATCTCCGTTTCAAAGCCGAAGAGCCAGAGCTGTCCGAAGACGTTTCCGTGGTCATGTGGCCAGCATGACTAAACACCAAGGCGCACGGAACGCAGTTACCTTCCCACCGAAGTGGTACCTATTTATCTACTTGCAATTTCTTGCTTTCAAACTGCTAGGCTGGTAGGAGCTGGAACTAGAGATGGGAGCTCACTCTGTCATGCAGCACCCGGGTCTCGAACTGCTGAACTACTGACCTTCCACAGCCTGCAGTTCAGCGTCTTAACCAATTGAGCCACCATACATATCTGCATGTACACAAAGTTGCCTTATGCTTGCTTCTGTACATAAACGGCGTTCCTAAGTACATGGTCAATTAACAGAAACCAAAATATCAAGCAACGCTTCTAAAGAGCAGACTACATCCACCATATACAGCATCTTCCACCAAGCAATATTCCTGTTCAAATAAATTTAACAAGAATAAAATTACTAGTTATAACAATATAATAACTTATCTACATTACGGTTAAACACGAAGACATATCTATCCATTACAACTCCAAGAATTAAAGCTTTTATTCCTGAAGTCATGCATCATGTCAGTTCTGTGGTTTAACACTTATAAACAATTAAAGGAACATTCAGAGTAAGTTCCCACTGCCCTTGGGTGAAATTTGCCTTAAGCCACCAAGTGTTCAAATTTGTGGAAGTCCTGCAAAGAGATCAAGCACTGTCTTGCTCATCAGTAACTGTATGATACCAAGTAATTTGACCTATAAGGCTGTTCACACATGCTGCCAGATCTGAAACAGAAATAGGAGTCGTCATGCTTATTGCAAAGGAAGCTGTTCCTTTGTAAGAAGGAAATACATTAGCCAAATGTCTTACGAAGTGGCACCGAATTTCATCCACTAGACTTTCCAAATGTTAATATCTAGTCCATGGTTATCCAAACACCACCATGTACTCTCCTTTCTCTATAACCCTGGCCCTCAGCTGAAGGAATAAGGCTGAGATCCAAAAACCACTCAGGCATGTAGAGGGTTTATGCCCTGGCTTTACTCCTTTTATTACTGGCAGCAGCCTGTATTACACCCTGAGTTTCCTCAGTTTTGGAAACAGGTTGTCAGACAGCTAATTTTAGAAGGAGAAGACTCAGAACTCCAACTGTGTGTGTGGAGCCCACAGGGCAGCCCTTCTGATAAACAAATTTTTGGTTTGTTTTTAAAAGTCCTATTTGCTTTCAAACTAATTTGGAGCAATACATACCACATAAAGATTTTAGAACCAACGTGTAACACTGAAAGCGCTATTTGTTGTGCTTATTTTTTATTCCCATACTTAGCTTTAAGCTTCAGCTTGCTGCAGCAATTTACTACTAACGCTACTATGAAATATCTTAAAATGAATACAATTTAGAGGATTTAAAAACCCTGTTTATACATGAAAACTACTGACAGTATAAAAACTAACATGTCTGAAATTAGAGCTCATACATACAAAACAAAATTATCAAGACAATAAATCAAGATTGTCCCTTTAACATAAAGGGGTAGGGAGAAGGGGAGAGGCAAGATGAATGAAAAACTGCTTTGTTAATTCATCTATTTTTTGTCTAGCTTTCTTGACAACAGGAGAGGTTGGCCACTCAAATACTGATCTGTGTTGAAACTGC
The DNA here is from genome assembly GCF_001447785.1 of Gekko japonicus. Lineage (NCBI taxonomy): Eukaryota > Metazoa > Chordata > Lepidosauria > Squamata > Gekkonidae > Gekko > Gekko japonicus. Next base: position 75,719 of record NW_015169808.1, on the reverse strand, counting down.
CAGTCTTTAAGCACTTACAATGCAGCATGCTTACTCTGTAGCATTAGAAATGTTTTCATGACAGCCTTCAAAGCTGCCACAAAAGCTTGCAGAAACTCAATGAGTTAAGTTTACTAACATGACATGGTAAAAGAAAGAGACACTTTATATTTCTAATACAAAAGAATCCTTCGTTCAATAGCTTTTCGACAGATAGGGCATTCACTCATTCGATCACCACAAAGTTGACATGTTCCATGCCCACACAGAAAGATCATATTCTTCAAACGGTCCAAGCACACAGGGCACATAGTCTGTAAGAAACAAACAAGTAACTGCAATATCTGGAGGAAAAAACAAAGAAAATAGATACTATTCCACATTTAAATATGAGACTGGAAAAAACAGGTTGCTTACATGTAACTGATGATCTTCGAGTGGTCATCTGTGTATTCACACCCATGGGATCTAGTGCGCTCGCGCTGGATCGATCGGCATTGTAACAAGCTCTTTAACGAATTTTTGCGCCCAGTCCCTCAGGCATGGGCAGGAACCCCACTGTGCGTGCCCAGAGGGGTGGGCGCGGACATCCTGCCAGTTCCTTCGAACCACCGCAAATCAACCCCTATTGAAAATGTAAAAGCTGACAGCAGCGGGGAAAGAGGGTGCGTGGTGTGAATGCACAGATGACTACTCGAAGATCATCAGTTACAGGTAAGCAACCTGTTTATCTTCGACGTGGTCTCTGTGCTTCACACCCATGGGAGATTAGCGAGCAGTGGCCTACCTGGAGGAGGGTGCTGGCAGGTCCTTACTGCGTCACCAAAGATAGAATGTGACGTCCCATGTTGGTATTAAGAGTTCTTACGGACGTCCAGGGTGTAATGCCTCATGAAGGTGTTAGGCGTGGCCCAGGTAGCAGCCTTGCAGATGTCCGTCAGGGGTACTCCCTGGAGGAAGGCAGTGGAAGCCGCAACAGCCCGGGTTGAATGGGTCTTGATGGGTCTTGATGGGGCCAGGCAACGGCTGCTTTGCAATCAAGTAGCAGAGGTGGATGAGACCCGCAATCCACTTTGAGAGGCGTTGACCCGTGATGCGAGTCCCCAGCCTCGCTGGTGTGTATGAGACGAACAGTTGGGAGTCACGTCTCGTTGGGCGGGTTCTGTTGAGGTAGAACAGTAGTGCCCTTTTGACATCTAAGGTATGTAACAGTCTGTCCTCTGGGGATTTCAGAGCTGGGAAGAAATCCGGGAGAAAGACCTCCGCCTGACACCACATTCGGCAGGAAGGAGATGTCTGGTACGAGGCGGACGCCGTCTGGCAAGAATGACAAATAAGGCGTGTCATGCCGGAAAGCCAGTATTTCTCCAACTCGCCTTGCTGAAGTGACAG
>NW_015169808.1:4671-73944 GCF_001447785.1 Gekko japonicus | reverse complement strand
AGCGATTGTGAGTCCCTGCCGCCTCGACTGCAGAACAGGAGACATTTTTTGTTGGCTCTGGTGGCGAAAACATTGACTTGGGGAGATCTCCACCTGCGGAAGAGTGGGAAAAGATAGGATGGGTTCATCTCCCACTCGTGAAGACTGAGCCTTGCTCGACTTAAATGATCTGCCTGCACATTCAGGTGACCTGGGATGTGTGTGGCTACCAAAAAGATGTTGTGAGCGATGCAAAAGTCCCATAACTGAATGGCGAGGTTGCAGAGACGTAGGGAGACTGTGCCTCCTTGTTTGTTTATATAACTGAGCGTGGTGGTAATGTCCGTGAGGACCGTAACACATTTCCCTTTGATTATTGATAGGAAACTTGTGACTGCGAACTGAATTGCGAGCAGTTCCAGGAAGTTTATGTGTCGACCTTGCTCGTGGGTGTTCCACTTGCACCCGACACACAGACCCATCATGTGTGCACCCCATCCCGACAGGGAAGCATCCGTGGTCAGGGTGATTTGGGGTGATGGAGGGTGGAAGGGTGCTCCCTGGAAGATATTGGGACAGTCCACCAAAGTAACGAGTCTCATATGTTGGGAGGGGGGGATAGGACGACAGTGTGAGCGTTGTTCGCTGGGTTGTAATTCCGGATGAACCACAGTTGTAGCATTTTCAGTTTGGCAAAGATGAGAACCGACGTAGTTGCAGCCATAAAGCCAAGTAGCCTTTGGATTTGGAAGGCAGTGACAGAAGGGTGGGTACGAATGATGGTGGCTAAGGAAATGATGTCTGCCACTCTGTCTTGAGGCAGGTAAGCCATGCATGTCGTGGAGTCTAATATAGCACCGATGTACTTTATTCTTTGGACTGGACTCAATTGAGACTTTTCTCGATTGACTTGTAGGCCCAGATCTTTTAGTAGTGCCAGTGTCTCGGTGATGTTTGAGACCAGGGCGTTCTGGGAAGGCGCTACCAAAAGCCAATCGTCGATATAGGGGTAAATGGAGATACCCCGGGGACGAAGGAAAGCCACAACCACAATCATAGTTTTTGTGAAGACTCTTGGGGCGCTGGACAGGCCGAATGGCAGGGCTGCATACTGGTAATGCTGTTGACCAATCGCGAAGCGTAGGTATTGGCGGTGGGAGCGGTGGATGGTGAGGTAGAAGTATGGGTCTTGGAGGTCGAGGGTGGCCATCCAGACGTGTTTCCGTAGGAGTGGCATAATCTGCTGTAAGGACACCATGAGGAAGCGATGGTAGGTTACAAAACAGACAAAGAAGAAAAAAGGGAACCTAAACCTAGGTTCTGAATTCTAGGTTACAAAACAGTTCAGTGCCCTTAGATCTAAAATGGGTCGAATGCCTCCATCTCTCTTCAGGACTGTGAAGTATCGGGAATAAAATCCCCTCCCGTGGAGGTGTGGTACCTGTTCGATGCCTGCCTTCTGCAGAAGGACGGACACCTCTTCCAGGAGAGGTGGGGAAGGGGGTGTGGAGACGACGACAGGAGTAATGGGGTTCTGGTGGAATTGGATACGGTAGCCTCGGGTCAAGATGGACAGCACCCATTCGTCCGAGGTGATGTGACGCCAAGTATGAAGGAAGGGTGATAGACGGGTTTTGAACTGACTCGGTGACAGGGAAGTCAAAAGCTCTGCTTGGAGGGTTTGACCTGTTTGGTACGGGAAGATTGTTGCCCGGATCCAAACCTCGGTTTTAGGTATGGAGGTTTTTGATCTCCCGAAGACATACGCGGTCTCCATTGTCTGTCTGGAGACTGACGACTTGGCGCACACCTCTGCCAAGACCTTGACCAGGCACGGGGACGGTATTGTCTCGCAGAGGGTGACACTCCTAGAGCTCGAGAAGCCTTTATGCTCTTGTCTAATTCTTGGAGTGTGGAATCAGTAGTGGTGTTGAAGAGGCCAAGGCCGTCAAACGGAAGATCTTCAACATAAGACCTGGTATAGGGAGAGTCATACTGCAGAGCCAGGAATGCCTCCTGAGTGCTATAGCAGAGGCCATCGTCCTGGAAGATGCATCTAGAGCATGCTTTGAAGTGTTTATTTGTTGTTTTGCCAACACCATGCCCTCCTTTTGAATGACTCTGGCTGCCTGAAGCTTGTCTTCTGGGAGGTGGGTCAATAGTTCGGACAACCTTTCCCAGAGAGTATATTGATACCTGCTCATGCAGGCCAGATACTTAGTGGTTTTGACACCCAACACGTCTGCCGAAGGCGTCCAATTCTTTACTTTCTCTGTCTGAAGGTGCAGAGTGTGTTCGTTTAGAGTTTGAGGAGGATGTTACAACCATAGAGTTTGGTTGAGGATGGGAGAATAAGAATTCGGCCCCTGTCTCTTGGACTCTGTACATATGGTCCAGTAGTCTTGTTGACACCGGGGCTGATGAAGGTTTCTCCCATGGTGCCTTTGTAGCTTGCAAAAGGACAGTGGACATGGGTAATGCCAGAGTGGAAGATGTATCAAGCTGGATGATGTCAAAAACCACATCCATCACCTGCGGGTGTTGCTGAACGACAGAGAGGCCTAGGGAATGGGCCATTCTTTTTACAAGATATGTGTATGACGTGAGAGTGTCGGATGGGGAGATGGGTAAATCATCAGCGACAGCCTGATTAGGAGACTTATGATCAGGGGAGGTGTGAGCCTGATGCTTCGGTATCGGAATCGTCTTCCATTGAATCAGAGGACTCCTGGTATGGCATTTGGACAGGAGTGTCCTGTTGACCAGTTAAAGGTCTTGGTGGAACGACAGGGATGGAAAAGACTGGGGTTTGAACAACTTGAGGGTTGGGAGGGCGACTGTGATCCAAGTTATGCTGGGCAGGATCGTCTGCAGGAGGACGAGAGATGCTGAAGGTCTCGACCTGTAGGGCGATCTCGATCTATGAGCAGAGTGGGATGAATATCGATCCCAGTCGGAATAGCTCGCTGGAGTCAGCCATGGCAAGGACGGTGGAGAAGCCCCATACAGATACCTCATCTATCGTTGATCCCAAGACAGAGGTGGTGGCGGGGGTAAGAAGACTTGTGGGGATCGACTTCTGGACTGTGGACGTCTCGTAGACAAAGCGGCAGCATGTCTTTGAGAGGAGCCCGCGTAATCTTGGTTGTCGATATTGACAGATTGACCGTGCAGATGTGGAAGGTGACGCTCCGTGTTGCATGAAGCATATCGGTGCCGACGTGGATTGATGTAGGTAGCTTCCGATACCGACGACGACAGGGAAGGAGACGGAGAAGGCTCTGCATCCATTTGATGACTTAGGAGCTCTCCCGTTTCGATGTCGGAGTAAGGACGCTCCATTTGGTGGACAGGGGAGTCTAAGACATGGATGGTCGGTATGGGTGGAGGGACTTGGGCCTCCGGTATCGATACAGTCATTGGAGCAGGAGGCACTTTAGGGGCATCACCCAGTGCAGCCACCACTACTTTCTCCTTCTTTGCCGCTTTAAGGGGTTTGGAAGAGCCCTCCTTTGCGGACTTTTGCTCCTTACTTGGCCTGGACTTCTTTTTCACCGGCGTGGAAGTAGAGGATTGCGCCTTCGATACGCTTTGGTTGCGCTTCGGTGTCGGTTGGCCGATATCGGAGGCAGGCCTCAATGCCGGAGCCATTGATGTCGATGGTTTCCATCGCTGAGGAAGGATGTAGAGCTGATTCTAGCAGGGACACTTTAAGGTGCGCAGCTCAGTTTTTTCGGGTCTGGTTTGAAAAGCGAGCACAGTGGCGACAGGATTCGGGTCGATGAGACTCTCCGAGACAATGTATGCAAAGCGTATGACGGTCAGGAGGAGCAAGTTTACTACCGCAACCCTTGTACCTATTAAAAAAGCCCCACTTCTTCTCCATAAAAACCAAAATGAAGAAGAAAGAAGGGGTGCGGGGGGGTAGCCTGAAGGCCCGACTGAGGTAAAGCGGCAACCTCCCCCTCAGCAGAAAATAAAAGTTTTTTTTTTAGTTTTTTGAAAGAACAATGAAAAAAAGGAATAAACTGAGGAAAAAATCCAAAGAGCCGTGAGGCAAAAAGCCAAAACACTCGAACCGATCAGACCGACGAAGAAAGAGGTCTTTCCAACATGGTGGTAAGAAAGGAACTGGCGGGATGTCCGCGCCCACCCCTCTGGGCATGCGCGGTGGGGTTCCTGCACATGCCCGAGGGACTGGGCGAGAAAATCCGTTAAAGAGCTTGCTACAATGCCGATCGATCCAGCACATGCGCACTAGATCCCATGGGTGTGAAGCACAGAGACCACATTGAAGATCGTTGCAAATAAATCTCAAAGACTGTTCAATACCTATCTGAAAATAGAACAGAAAATAAAATAGAAAATAGAACTGCTTAGGCCGACTGAATGCATTCTTAGTATTCTTGACAACACCACTAAAAATTATCTGTATTAGAGATGGAGGCTGACACTGAAAGACAGCATCTTGTCTAAAGCTGCCAGTATATTCATACCTTAAAGCAAGATTTGAAGCTTTGTATCTTTACTGTACCATGTACCTTATTTTATAAATGACTTTTTCTCCAAATGTTCTTACCAGTGATGGTTATGTAACAGATTATCATCATCATCTGGCATTGTGTGCAGTATAGCCAGGAGATCCTAAAATTGTCTGGCAGCCACCAGTTCTAGCTCTTTTAGCATTTTGTAGGTGTCAAGCTATACTTGTTTTTAAGGCAATAGATGTTTCCTGAAAACCAGTTTACATCTATGGATGTTTTATGGAAACTGATTATTTCTTGTAATCTTTCTCCACGCTTTACCCAATTATTCTCCACAATTTTTTTAATATGGAAAAAATATGATACTAAGATATTCTGCAGTTGGTAACTGTAAATGACCACATCAGGTACAGTTGAATACAGTGATATAACGGCTTCAAAAGAAGCATGAAAGTTCCTTTCATATTTATCATACAAGGAGATTTGTTTTCTTTACCTGTTCCTTTATGTCCTGCAACTGCTGCTGCAATTTTTGTACATCAGCATTGACATTGGTATTGTCCTTGTCCTTCTGCAGAACTGGAATGTTTCCACTTGCTACACAACGCAGAAAAGGGGAAACTGTGATGTAACACTTAGAAAACCATTTTTAAAATAACCTAACCTGAATACACCAATAAACCTCATTGCAGCGTATGAATTACATAATTTTGTATGAACGGATTTATAAATTATAACTGAAAAATCTATAGTTCAATATATGCAGTGGTACTGCAAATATTTCTAAACACATTATTTAAAAGTCTGCTGTTTTTCCACATATGAACTTGACAGCTGGTTCTCCTGGACCTTTCAGCAATATCTGATCTCACAGAAGATGGGGGGCTCCTGGCTGGACTGGGCCTGTGAAAAATAGCCGTGGGCTGATGTAAATATTTTCTTGAAGGAAAATCCCGAAAGGTGCTGTTGAGCTGGGGGGGGGGGGTGTTCAATTTTATCACCCATACTGTTTAAAATCTACATGAAGCTACAAGGAGAAATCATGTGGCGATCTGGAGCATCCTGTCACCAATATACTGATGACACACAGCTCTGTCTTTCCATCTAAATCCAGAAGGCAATGAAACTCCCAAGAAGTTAGACTGGTACTGTCTTTCCAGGCATTCCACAGAAAACTGAAGATGAATTTATTGCAGAACACATTATTAGAGGGGAAGGAAGCCCTAAAAAGCTGCTGTTTTTAATAATGTGCAAGGAGAGTCCTGAGGGGGGGGGGATGAGAGTCCTGAAGGAAAAGAGAGTTTTAAGGGGAGGGGAGAGAGTTCTGAGGAGAAAAGGGGAGACAGAAGATGTCTGAGGGCAGAGAACAGAATGACCTGAGAAAGAGCCTCAAGTGAGCTGCAGCAACACAAAAAGCACGAACAGCAGCAGCATCACCACTGCAGAGAGCCAGCCAAGCTGCAGCAGAGTGCAAGAAATTTTCAGAAGGCCTGAGAGAGACAGGACACTATTATTTGGTTCCAACTTTAAGTTGTGCTGTCTAAGTTTGAGTTCTGCATATGTGGTTCCTGCTTTGACTCCCCATCACTTTTTGTTGAATTAAACACTACTTGTATTTTAAGTTGTACTTACGAATGATTATTATTTGGTTCCAACTTTAAGTTGTGCTGTCTAAGTTTGAGTTCTGCATATGTGGTTCCTGCTTTGACTCCCCATCACTTTTTGTTGAATTAAACACTACTTGTATTTTAAGTTGTACTTACGAATGATTATAGGTGACTGGAAAGTCTGGGGGTTCTTTTTGAATTTTTTTCTTTTTTGTCTACTGGCCTTACCTTCCTGTTAGGGAGTGGAGGCCCACGGGCTGGAAGCACCACTGCTTTCTTTCTTTCTTGTTTTTGGTCAGCGCACATTAACCGACCCAAGCCCCATAATTTTTTCCCTTAACCAGGGTGGCCCCTCATCAAGGATCTGGACCCCAGACCCCCACATGACAAGTGGGGATACTTACCACTATAGTAACGGAAAATGAATAATTTACTGAATTCAATACCACAAGATGTATTAAATGGTCAGTAGCTTATATGGCTTCAAAAGGGTTAGACAAGTTCCTGGACAAAATTCATGATATTTATGTGGAACCCCCAAGTCCACAGACATCTCAATACCAGATGCTAGGGATAACCAGGAGACAGTTAACTTAATTCCTAGCATAATGTATTTTGTATTCACTGGCTCTGTTTACCCTTTGTCCTATGAAGCATATTTTTTATGAACTCCTGGAGTCCTGTGACAATTGTACATATTGCGGATATATACATATATAAGCTTTTCTGCCTTGAAATCTAATCTTTGAGCAACAAAGCATGTCATTTGCTGGTTATTTTCAGTGCCATTACAGAACAGTGCCTCTCAATCCCAACTGGAAAAGGCAGTCCAAAATGATACCACGATCAATGGTATCGAAAGCTGCTGAGAGGTCCAGGAGAATTGACAAGGTTGCATACCCCCCTTGACCATTTTCCAGCACAGGTCATCCAGCAGGGTGACCAAGGCCATTTCAGTCCTATAACCAGGCCTGAAACCAGATCTGAATAGTTCCATACAATCCACTTCATTCAGTAATCCCTGAAATTGGCCAGCCACCACCCATTCAATCGCCTTGCCTAAGAATGGTACATATTAGACTGGACCCAGAGTAGGTTTTTAAATGATTGGACAAATCACTGCCCACTTCAAAGCAAAGCCAATCATTGCTTCTCTCAAGAAGACATTTACTGTCTCCCAAACCACCACCCCCCAATAGCCAGGAGGAGCAAGGGTATTACACGCAGGTAGTAATTCTCAAACATCCTCAGACTGGACATGCTGAAGGTATCCAACACAACTGCATAAATGGGGTCCCCTGAGACCCTCTGATCCTGTCACTGGAGTCCAACTTGGAACAGATTGCATCTGCAAAGTGCTTAGCAAAAGTGATCACAGTGGGTAGTGCAGCAGTCCATGTCCTCCTACAGGCCAGAACACAGCAGTCCCCTGACTGCCAGGAAGTGTTCCGCAGGTCTCAATGCAATGGTGGAAGAGAGGCAAGTTTTACCAAGATTAGAAAAAAGACAACTTACAAATATCATCTGCGGTGTCTTCTGTACCCTTCCCACCACAACACATGATAAAAGGCACTCTTCGCTCTACCACAGCCCGACACTGTACACATTTTTTCATCAGGCTGGCACAATCTGGGGGAAAATGCAATTTCAGCACGGAGACTCACACTGTTTACACAGGACATAACATTCCACCTTAAAGTCCCAAACATAATACCCACCAATGGATGCTAATGTAGCAATATGAGGGGATAACTGTTAACCTACCACAAGACTGTTCCAACAGCATTGTTTAACTGTTCCCCATGGTAGCAAATGTCAACCACGTACTTATGATGTAGGTAAGAATCTGTCACCCTCAGTTAGACTCAGTTATAACACACTCAGTTATGACAGAATGCAGAAATTGCCTTTTATATTCCAGAGAGTGTTAACTCCTCTTCAGATTCAAACTGTCAATTTAATGATTCATAACTAAGAACATCTACCAATAGTACTTACTTTCACAAGCACACATATGACCACACGGCTGAAAGAGTACGGCTGCTTTCTTGTCTGAGCATACGACACATTCTTCAATCTGCACAGAAATTGAACAGCTCTTCACCTTTACATAACAGTAATTGATTCCTTTAATAGTACATACATGCATCTTCCTATCTGAAATAACTTGCACAACCACTAGGTTTGCATTTTATATGGTAAATCAGTCAATGTAGCCTGTGATCACTAGACACTTCAAACAGCTATGAACATCTGCTTTATAAATGAAGTCAAAATTGAAAACATAGGTTTGGATCCATTGGAGTCTGTGTACAGAAGAATTTTGGCCCATGGAATGTGACTTTTCTGCTGCCACCTTTCCAAAAGGATTTCCAGCAGAGTTACACTTTGATGGTGATAGCAAATACATTTAACCTGAGCTAGGAATTATGCTTCCCTGTAGTTCTCAAGGGGTATGGTGCAACAGTAACAATATATCTCATCTCATGTACCACTTCTATCTAGTACTACTTATTCTCTTTCTTATTCATCCCAATAGCTGCTGTTAGAACTGAAACAAGCTCTTATTTTATGACATAGCAGTACAAGTTGTATAAGCTCTTATTTTATGACATAGCAGTTGAAATCAAGATTGAGTAATACACCATGTTACTGATCAGACTTTTACATGTTATTACATGTTACATGTTATTACATCTTATTACATCTTATTACAGTGAACCCTGAGTAAAGAGATACCATGTTGAAAATAAACACCAGATTAAAGAGATGCCATGCTAAAATAAACACCAGATGGAGAGGCATACCTTTGTTCTTGATTGAACTTGCTCTTTGCAGATGAGGCATTTTTTGACTCTTGGTGAACAAAGCGAACAAGTAGCAATATGTCCACATGGACCAAACAAAGTGTCCCTCTTCATATCTGAACACACCATACATTCTTCTAAGGTTTCTGAATCATTGCTAATCATAGAAGGACTTCTGGAACCAACCTGTCCACTAAACATAAAGTTTCATTCAGAAATTATATTGTATAAATTATATAAATCAGCATATTTGTAGTCAATCTATATATCTAATAGCCAAGTTGCCCCCTCCGTGCAGATATCTAAATCCACACATCGGGGGCACTTTTCCTGTACACTTCGAGCAGTCCCCAAGTGTGCGGAAAAATCTAGGGAAAAAATATACGGGGGATATTTAAATTCCCCCAAAAGTAAAAGTGTTCCCTGTGCATGCATAGAGAACCCTCTGGCCACTGTGAGGGAGGCTCGTTGAGCCCAGCGGCTAGGAGCCGTTTGGGCCTCACCACCAGTGCTGGGGGGGAGCGGGAGAAGGCTTGGCGGGCCTGGCAGCTCGCCGCCAGTGCAGGGGGTGGGGGAAAAGGATTGGTGGGCCCAGCGGCTGGGAGCTGCTCGGGCTTCACCGTCGGTGCTGGGGGGGGAGAAGGATTGGAAGGCCCGGGCCTCACTATCAGTGTGGGGTGGGGGTGGGGGAGAAGACTCACTAGTGGCTGCTTCCTCCTCCACCACCATGTGGAGCTCATTCCCCCTCCCCCGCGAGTATCGCGGGTCCCTGCTTCTTGTACTATACTATATTAAACTTCATGTGCTTAAAAATTTGTATGTACTCTCAATTCAGTATCATGCAAAGTATGTAACACTTCTTGCAAGAGAGAATTGGCTCTCTATATGGCAAATTATTCAGAGTATCTTGAAGCAGACTGATGGACAAAAAAAACCCTAAGATAGATGACAGTCAGGGAGTTGGATCCTATGACCATTCAGCTAACGGCAAATCTTTTGCTGACTTATGCACTGGAAGAAAATTCCACTCACAGGGAATTTAATAAAATCAATGAAAGGCTTACAGTGCAATCCTGAGGGGGAGGGGGACTGAGAGCACACAGGGAGACGACGAGGTGTTCCTCTAGTAGATATGCTAGTGTATCTCCCAGAAGCACAGGCAGAGCTGTACCCCAGTTGGGTGCCAATGTGGCAACATCTTAGAGCAATGCTGGCACAAGCCACTGCACCAGTGGAGAAAGTGGCATACCCAGAGGCATGGCAGGAGTTAGTTTACTCCCTAGGCCACCACAGCCCAGGAATGCCCCCTGAAACCAGGGGAAAATAATGCCATCAAAAACCATGGCGTAACCTGTAGCCCATATAACATGACAGACCAATAATCCCCACCCTAGGCATGGTCCCACCCACAGGCCTTAAAGGAGTACAGGATGGCCAACTACAGCTGCAACCAATAACTTCCAAGCAGTGATCAAACACCTTCCACTGCACCCAATCATCCCCCCCCCGCACTACATAAACCCCAGCCAGGATGACCCATAATTCAGTAGGCAGCATGTGCAGCATGGGATTCTGTATTGGAGGTCTCTGCTGTGTACACTTAAGAGTGCACAGCACTGAATTTTAGTGGTAGCAGAGGCCCAGGGAGGGCACTTAGCACCACTGAGGGTCAATGTTCCCTCTAAGCTGAGGAGTCTTGTGAGCAAAAATTCTACTTTGTGAGCTACTGGCATTAAAGTTGTGAGCGAATGATTTGGCTGCTGCATAAATTAGTTTGCTCTGGAGCCCTCCTTCCTGAGCAAAGACAAAAATGTGTGAGCCGGAGGCTAAAAAACTGTGAGCTAGCTCACACTAACTCAGCTTAGAGGGAACCCTGCTGAGGGTGCATTTAGCCATAAAACCCTAAGGGAAGAGCAAAGTCCATGCAGTGTGGCTAATATGACTCATTTAAGAAACCTAACAGGTACCCATCTCTAGAACCTCAACCTGAAGGGGTGACCCTATGCTGACGGGTAAGCAGGAGTGAGAATCCAGCTGCCGCAGCCTGCAAGTCCACACCTGGCTCCCCCATTCCCCCACATGAACCCAGGCACCACCACAACAATGCTGGCTCCCATAGCCAAGGCTAGCAGTGTTTGGGCATGGAAGCAGTCCAAGCCATGGCCACTTGACACTATGCCCATGTCATGCAATGGGGCATACTCCCAGGAGAGCTGCCTATGATGCAGCAGATGCTGGCAGCCCTGTACTGGACTGTTAGCACACCCTTTTGCTAGGGTGCCCCCCTGAGGCAGGGGACAGGGCATAACTGTGGTTCAGGCTGAATGGCAGCTGCCCCACTATGCTCTCTGGTTCAACTGGCCAGCAACAATGGAACAAGTAGCTTTCCACTGAGCCATGCCTGTCTGTGCAATGGTCTCTTCTTTGCCTCATATGGCTGGTGATGATGTCCAGACTGTGGTGAATTGCCTAATGCCTGATGGCATACCTCCTTTGAACCCACCCTCTTGGCCCAATGTTTAGGACACTAGACTTGGGTGTGGGGGCTGTGGGTTCAAGTCTGGACTTAAACCTTTTGTCTTTTTTTACTTTTGCAGGGAAAGTGGGGGTGTGGATCACAGCAGGGATGGTTGTGTGTAGACAGCACTTTTGCTTCCAGTCAGACCCTTGCTATGGGCTTGGGGGAGGTGTGCTCAACCCATATGCCTGTGTTGATGTCATAGTGTTCCTGGGTTTTTCCTTCCTGCCACCAGCTCGGGGAGGAGGGAGTGGTGTCAAGGTATAGTGGTCAGATCAGCACACAATGACTGGCTGCATCTGTGTTTGCCATTAACATGGGCATCCTTAGATGCCATTGTATGATTGGTGGGTGTTGCTGGGGTTGCTATGGACTCAGGCATGCTTGCTATGCTTTCTGTACCTTGCAGAGGGGTAAGTGTTATTTTCCCCCTGTGGAATGTTCATAGGGAATGGAACAGTGGTGCCACTTTTGCATCAGTGGCTGGCCACCACAACTGCCGTGACCGCCTGCCACAACTACAGTGGCCCTCAGGATTGCACTGTTAGAGTAACAATGACATATTTAGGTAAATCAGTTAATATTGTACAAGAAAACTACCAAAGCTTAACTTTAAATACTTTAAAAATCTAAAATTCTCATGGAAGAAACAGAAGTGAAAGCAGTAATGACTGGAATTTAAAGCACTTTGTATAATATTGAGTATACACTCAACAACTTCCAGCTGCAGTCTTCCACACACCTCAAGTCTCCTTGTAAGCTCTCCAAACCAGTGTCTCATTCAGCATGAGGAAACACCTGTAGTAGAAAACTCTATGCATCCCCTCTCTTTCTGCCCATGGGAAAGTGCTTTACACTGTAATTCTGTGTATTCATGTGTGTATGTGTCACATCCCATACTCAAGAGATTTTAGTTAACTTCCTATTATCTAGAATGTGACGCATGCATTAAATAGGTTTTATTCTCAAGCTCTGAATTCATATTTTAATGGATGTTGTGAAGTGAATGCACCAGCCAAACAGCTACAGTGGCCTATGCGCTCACAAGCAGCACAATTGGTACGCATACAATATTAGCCAGAATCAAGTTAAAGAAAGTTTTAATATTAAAAAACCCTAAAACCAAGCTAGACGAAACAACATTTATTGTTATTTATTTCATTTATACTCTGCCTTTTTTCCCACTGGGGACCCATAGCGGCTTCCATTGTTCTCCTCTCCTCCATTTTATCCTCACAACAACCCTGAAATTGTGAGCCTGCCCCGGGGTCCCCCAGCAAGCTTCCAGGGCAAGAAGGGGATTCCACTGAACAAACTGCTTGCCTGTGCTTTCTGGTATGCATCAAATAAGGAAAAAATATCTTTGGGTGCAATTCCCTTCCACTCAGTAAGATTCTTACTTATCAGCAGGGCTTTTTTTGTAGAAAAAGCCCAGCAGAAACTCATTCGTATATTGGGCCACACCCCGATGTTACCAGAAGTGTGGTCATCCAACCACACCCACCTTTTGCTTCTTATTCTCTTTACCTTGTTTGTTGTCAAAACCCAGGGCTTTCTGTTTGGAGCAGGAACTCCTTTGTATGTTAGGCCACACTCCCTAATTGTAGCCAATCCTAATGAGTTTCTGCTGCCTATTATGTTAATGAGTTCCTGCTGGGCGTGGCCAACTTGGGAGCCAGCCGGAACTCTGTTCCTGTGCGTTCCTGCCCCAAAATAGCCCTGCTTATCAGTCTGCCCCACTATTCCTTGCCAGATGGTTCTGTGAAGTACTAGAAATAAATGGCTAAGATTTCATACCCTAAACTTCAAGAAGTTAGAAAACCACCCTTTTATTTCTTAGTAAATCATATATCCTGTCCTGCCTTAATTACCATTCTGTTCCTGGACTCACAGGAAATGCATTTTTAAATTTATTTTATTGGTCTCAGCCAACAATCCGATGCACAGAAAATAAACAACATAAAATGTGGACTGTGTAAATACTATCACTTAATTAGAATACACACCTGACTTTTTCTTTGTGACATTTCGCCAAAGCTTTACAGAGGCTAGGGTCAGGACACAAGTCAAGGGGAGACTGACCCTTCTTATTACGAATACCAAGATCAGCTCCATTGGCTGCCAGGAAACAAGCAATAGATGCCGCACTCTTCTTCTCTGCTCCCTGAGTACCGAGTCCCATTATCAACTGAAAGAAAGTAAATGTGCAACTAACTTGAGTTTCTTTTGTCATACTTGAAAAATAAAGTCTTAAGAAGGAAACTGAACACAACAGCATCTG
The DNA here is from genome assembly GCF_001447785.1 of Gekko japonicus. Lineage (NCBI taxonomy): Eukaryota > Metazoa > Chordata > Lepidosauria > Squamata > Gekkonidae > Gekko > Gekko japonicus. The sequence goes on along the minus strand of NW_015169808.1, from coordinate 60,268 downwards.
GAGTGATGACTATTCATTCTGTTGAAAGTTTTCCCTTGTCCAAGCCCCTCAGCCATATGCCAAATGTCCTTGCACAGCTTCACCAACAGTTCCTGTATTTCTTCATGTGTGTAAGTTCAGACACACACCAAAATTATCCCGAATATTCTCTGAACATTACTATTTATTTATTTTATGTTATTTATATTTATATCTCGCTCTTCTTAAGGACACTCAAGGCAGATAACAAAATACAGAAAATTATTCAAACAAACAGCATTCTTTCCAGCTCTGCCTGAGACAACTGAAATATATCAACAAATTTCTGAAATATGTACAAAATATCAACTGTTATACGTAATGATAAGCATTCTATGTGAATTTTAGAGGTTAGTAAAGATTAAACTCATTACTAAAATCCAACTAAACTGAAAGGTTGTGGAATATTTTCTACAATTCTATAAAAATTCATAACAGCATGTTAATCTATTTTCCAAATTGCATTGATGCTTGATGTGGCAATATCAAGCCTGCTTTGCGGGGAGGGCGGGGTATAAATCTGACAATAAATAAATAAATATCTGAAGATCCTGCAGTTCTAAAATTAGAAAGCAATAGAAAACAGGTTCTTCCAATATACAGTTGAGAGAAAATGCTCTAGAGAGAGAATAAATAACGCAATATATTTACTGTGTTCTTTGATGGCTCCCAAGCAGCATCCACCTTTCCTACATCCTGCATGTCTTGGAGCTGGCGAAGCTGTGACAAAGTATGGTGCCTCAGGGCTTCATGCAAAGGGGTATCCCCATCTTTATCCTGAATATCCAGTTTAGCACCTGCACGAACCAGGAGCTAAGAATAGACACAAAGACATTTTGAACATTTTCCTCTCCATAAGCAAGAGGATATAAACTGCAAACTATTTTAAACAAAGCTTTAAAGATACAGGAGTGTACACAACTTTACTATGCAAGTGCAATATATATCAGCACCAGTGTTCCCTCCAAGTTGAGTTAGTGTGAGCTGGCTCACAGTTTAGCCTCCAGCTCAAACATTTTTGTCTTAGCTCAGGAAGGATGGCTCCAGAGCAAAGTAATTTATGCAGTAGCCAAATTGCTGGCTCACAACTTAAATGACAGCAGGTCACAAAGCAGAGTGTTTGCTCACAAGACTCCATGGCTTAGAGGGAACATTGATCAGCACTTGCTATTGCTCTGCATTACTAGATCATTCACTGGTAGGGATGTGCATTCGGTTCATCCGAACCGAATACACCCCCAAAAATGGCCCATTCGGACCCCTTTCGGGCTGCTGCAGGGCGATTCAGATTCTCTGATCTGAATCGGCTTGCCGCTGAATTTCGGCGGCAATTCAGCCGCATTATATCCTATGGGCCATTGAAGTCAATGGCGAAAACATAGGGTACATTCTGGGGGCTGGAGAGGAGGGGGTTTGAGGGAGAGGCTCCAAACTCGCAGGGTAGCTGCCGGAGCCTCTCCCCAAGATACCAACCAAGGTTCAAGAGCATTGGACCAGGGGGTCCAATTCTGCGGGCCCCCAAACAGATTGCCCCTATCCCCTCCATTGTTCTCTATGGTGGGAAAAAAGTAACTTTTGAGGGCCACGTTTCAAAAAGATTGGACCAGGGGTCCAATTCTATGAGCCTCCAAAGAAAGTGCCCTCATTGTACATTGTTTCCAATGGTGGGAAAAAAACAGCAAAAAACAAGGACTGATGTCAAACCAGAGTCTCTTTGTAGTAGAAACTGAAGGTGGGGAAGATTTTTCCAAACCCCACAGAACAAGTGCATGTACAGAGTGCCCAGCAGAACCAGTGCCAATGTGGCAATGCCAGTTCAACAGATCCAAGCAAGGGAGGGTTGCAAGCCCAACACAGCCAGCACATGTACAGACTGCGCAGCAGAATTAATGCATGTACAGAGTGCCCAGCAGAACCAGTGAATGTACAGAATGCCCAAAGAAGATGTCCCCATTCTCAATTGTTTTCAATGGAGTAAAAAAAGAAAGCATTTAAGGGAAGGCATTGGGTTTTGCTGGGCACTAGTACATTGCACTGGTACTGCTTGGCACTTTGTACATGCACTGGCTACGCTGGGCTTGGAACCTCCCCTTGTGTGGATTTGTTGAGCTGGCACTGCCACAGTGTCACTGGTTCTGCTGGGCACCCTGTACATACACTGGTTCTGATGTGCTAGGCTTGCAAGAAAAAAACCCCTTCCTTGCATTTGTTGAGCTGGCATTGCTGCAGGAGCATTGGTACTGCGAAAATACCCCCCTTCAGTTTCTACTGTGGTTTGGCATCAGTCCCTGCTTTTTTGCTGGTTTTCCCCTCCATTGGAAATAATGGAGGATGGGGGAACCTTCTTTGGGGGTCCACAGAATTGGACCCCCCTGGTCCAATCTTTTTGAAACTTAGGGGGTCTTTTGAGTAGAGGCACTAGAAGCTACACTGAAAATTTGAGCCTCTACTTCAAAAAACAGACCTCCCCACCCCCCCAGATAAATTCTCCATTATAGCCTATGGGGATTATTGACTATAATCGTCCCCTTAGGCTATAATGGAGCCAAAGGTGTTTAAAGGTGTCACAGTCCCTTTGAATGCATTTGTGAAGTGGAACATCATTTAATGGGAGTGCATTCTCTTTAGATGCCATTCAACAAACATGAAGTTAAGCAAACTCCGGAGCACAACGGAAGACAGGAGGGCCTGGCATGATATGGTCCACAGGGTCACGAAGAGTCGGACTCGACTGTGCGACTGAACAACAACATACTGTGGCTATCCTGTTTTCCTGATAATCCTGAAAATTCCTGGATAATCTGGGATTGGCTATGCTCGATAGCCGAAAATATACCCCACTCTATATCCGGCTGAAAGAACAGTCGATAAATATTAATAAGGTATTTTCTAGCTATGTTTTCAGCTCGGATAAAGCCGAATCACACCCCTACTTTCACCTCATCTGCTATCTAGTCCTTTTAAATGGAGATGCCAGGATTTAACCTGAGACTTTTTGCATGCAAAGCAGATGTTCTATCACTGAGCTACAGCCTTCTCCTGCATGTACAAATGAGGAACATTTTCTATGCCTAGTCTACCTCGTGTGCATGACCAGCAGGTTTGACTAGGTACAGAACATGCTGATTCACATGAAAGGTCATTGCCAAACTAGAGTCTTGGGGTTAAAAGGTCTTCATTGCCATTACAGACTTAGCTCTGGAAAGTTAAGTCACTTTATATTCAAGTTTTTTTAAAATAATTTGTTTTAAAGAGGAACATAACAACAGGTTATGGTTGGAGGGAACATGATATACCAACTTTACTAAAGAAAGTAAAGCAGATCTGGACCTCCCCCCACTCCTATGCAAAAGGCAGGGCACATGTAATAAACAAAATACTGCACCACCTCCCTACCATGACAAATGGTAAGCCACTTAGGACCCAACCAAGAATAAGCAGTCACAGGGAGTTTGCTTCCTTGTCTCCCTGCCAGCCAGCCAGAAACTATATACTATTAGCCACTTGTGGCCCCCATCTGCGGATAGCAAAAACAGAGGCTAAAGTGATTTTTCTTGCGAACTTGGGGCACTCCCTAGGTTTACAGAAACGTCTGGAAATTTAAAAAATACACATGGGGGTTAAATTGGCCCTCAAATTTTAAATGTCTGTGCATGTGCAGACAATGCTATTACGAGCTGAAAAGGAGCTGCTCCAGCTTGGTGGTGGATGACAGTAACCACACCATACCGAGCCCAGCAACAGAGGAGGCTGGCAACTGCACCAGATCTGGCCGTGGCGACAGAAGAGGTCAGCAGCCATACCAGACCCAGCCATCTAAGTACAAGACTATCAGTCTAGTCCCAACTGGGATGTAAATACTGTGTCAAGCTCACTTTTCTTCTCTACCTATTTCCTCCACTCATCATGTTTGTTTCTTCTTTTCATTTTTAACCTTGAAGGGAAAGTCTGTGCCCCTTGATTGATGTGAAGCACTTTGAGAGACAATATAATAAACATAAATAAGATAATGTTAACACACAGAGAGATGTGTTGCTATCTATTCTGACAATCAGCAACTTCATAAACTACACAGTTCCATAGTCGTTCAGTGTGATATAGGCCTACTCTGCCATGTTTGATCTTTTATTTGCATGAGATAAATCTGGAATTGGGCTGAGAAGTTTTCAGTCGTCTCTTGTTCATGTCACATGAAGCTGTCAAAACTACAGGCATAGACAAAGCATTCAGAAACCAGCTACATCAAAATACACAAAAGATTATTCTCTTTTTGATCTCTACATTTTGATCTCTATATTTTCAGCAGATAATCAGAGGAGCACATCATGTGAAAGGTTCCAGATTCAGAGCTACAAAGAAAGTGAAGCTGCAAATAATGCAACTGGCAAGCTGCCATCAGTGCAAATCATGAAATCGTTAATGCAAGGATGACAAGAAACTTAGGAAAAGAAGATGCCCAATGCAATCCATCCCAAAAGCTACGATAAGGGAGAACCAATTAGAATTTGAGAGGTGACAACGTTAACCAAGGAAGAGATGCTCTATTAAGAAAAAAAGAATGACATGAATAGTTTGTGTGTCAGAGAAAATACTGAAGGGACAATAGAAGAGGTAGTGGTTATAGTAGGAATCAATCCTCATACAAAGTTTACAGCTCTGGTATATTATAGTGATTTTACCCGAACTATTTGGGTGTGCTGTCGTTCAACGGCAAGATGCAGTGCAGTTTGCTGGTTTACATTCTGGATATCCAAGTTAGCATTGCCCTGAAAGAAATGCCCCAGTTAATAATCATTAATATAATAAACTGAACTACGTAATCCTTCATAAAAAACTGAACTACATAATACCCATGGATGAAATATGGGTTGGCAGACAGAGGGAAAGGAAAGAGGCAAAATTTCCTAGGTGTTCAGGAGCCTAAATCCCTGGAAAATCAATGCCTTATTTGTACAACTTTACACCTTAATATATGCATTAAGTTAATACATTTTCAAGTCATTTCAAATCATTACCAGAGGATAAAATCAGCATTTACCAAACACAACTTCATTTAGTGAAGTAGGTGTACTGCCTCACTTTTCAGCCTAGAAAAAAGATAGCTAAGGTAGCTGGAAGCATGACAGAGGTCTGTAAAATTATGTATGGGGTAGAAAAAAGCAAGAGAGCTTCTTCTCCCTCTCCCATAATACTCGAACTTGGGGACACCCAATGAAGAGGATGGGCAAAATATTCAGGACAGAAAACAGGAAATACTTCTTTATTCAACAAGTAATTAAATTGTAGAATTCACTGCCAGTGGTTGTAGTTATGGCCACAAGTGCAAATAACTTTAAGAGGAGGTTAGACAAATTCATGGAGGAGAGGTTCATCAATGGTCATTAGCCACGGTTAATTAAGGGAACCTCCATATACAGAGGCCGCAAACCTCTAAATACCGGCATGGAGAGGCAGTATCAGGGGAACACCTTGGCTCCTACACTCTGTTTGTCGACCCTCTGGGGCAACTGGTTGGCTGCAGTGTGAAGCAATAAGGTGTGTTGGATGGACCACAGGTTTGACCCAGCAGGACTCTTTATGAAGTAGCATGGTGTCCTTTACATAAAATCAGGTATGTAAATTACACACAAGTCTTTCTTCTATCCCATCAAATTGAAATTCATCACTCAAAATATCAATATATGGGATCACTAGCTCCTAAGGCTTACTAGCTCAGACACGCTTTTAACCTACTTACATGCTTGTGAGAAGTGCAATTAGTTTTGAATAAGTAGCTTTCCAGATGGACTGCCTCACAATGTTTCATTGCAGAATGTTCTTCTGTCATTCAAATGAGCTTCACAGCACAGTTTTCCATGGTAACAAGTTCACTAAAATGAGAACCTCTCCAGTCCTACATCTTTGGTCCCATCAAAGATATATTGAGGCTGTCTCTTGTTCAGAAAAGACAGAGAGGGATCCACAGGAAGACCAAGTATTAAGGTTATTATTAGACTGGTCTGTGTTCATGCTGAAGAACCTTCATTACTCTCCACCCCCCTATAATCCCAGCTATATTTCACTCCAACAAAAAAAAAGTTGTAGTAATCCATACTACCTCTGCTTGGTTTACCTACTTTACCAAAAAAATCAGGTTAACAGTTAATGACACTAATATAATGCACAAAATGTGGCTTCTGTCATACCAAAATTGTTGATATTCACAATAAAGTGGTCCTTCACAGCAGTATTATGTGCATATACAGTCTTACCAGCCAATCTAATGTCATACAGGTATGACACGTGAGACTGGCAGACATTGCAGTAATTAAGTGTTTCCAGTGTTGTTGTTGTTGTTTTTTGGGGGGGATCAGTAGGAATTTTTACCTGATGAACCAAGAGTTCTGCCACTTCCACATGATTATTAAGTGCTGCAAGATGCAAGGCAGTGTAGCCGTCATCTTTTTTCTCATCCACAATCCATGGTCTTGGAAGCTTGGAAAGTAATACTCGCATTGCACTGAAACATACAAAACATGCACTATATAAAGTAACACATACTGATATAACAGTAGCTCAAACAATACAGCTTATAATGGACGCCAAATTCAAGCTGGCAGTGCTGGAATTTTTCTTCCTACAGAAAAATCTGAATGCTCCCCAATTCTTTAATCAAATATTTTCAGCATAACTTTCAAACTCAGTGAGAACAGAGGATCATATTATTATAGCTGTTATTCTAGACATACACAATGATCAGTTTTCCACACATCTAAGTATGGAGCTGAATTTACAGGTGTAAATAAAACTAGTAATTTTCAGAACCAGTAATAAAGCATTTTTCAGCTATCCCATTCAGATACTATAAACAGTCAAAGCATTGTAGAGACTACAGTCAGACATTTACCATCATTTTCTAATACCATAGTGGGCACAGATATCTCAAGAAGAGTCTACCTCTAACTACTGTATCTCGATTGTTGTCCTCAGTCTTAATTTCTGGTTTTCTTTCCTTCTTCCTACAAGATTATTTTATGTTCAGCAATAATGTTCATGCTGCTTATGCACCATCTGGTGTGTTTCAATCTGTCAGACTGACAGTACATACTTTTTACCTCTTAACATACATGAGAGGAATTCAATACAGGATTCCCTGGAAGAAACAGGATGTTTTGTGTCTGGTGGTCAGCAAGAGACTGCACGGCACTACCAGACATTTCAAAAGTATAAGGAAAGTGACATGCTGGAACAGGACAACTTCAAGCCATCTCCTCTTTCATTCCTCCATCTAACCAGCTATTTGGTCAGAATGTGCTATTAACAAATGCCAGGTCAGCAAGACATCAATTATCCAGGATTCAGCCTTGAACAAACATGCTGACTTGGCTTCCAACTCTTTACTTCTTCTTAACTGGTTGCCATTTAGTTTCTGGGCACAATGCTGGCCTTACCTGTAAAGCCCTAAATTTACTTAGGAACACAGGATCACCTTTCTCCTACATAGACCCACCCAGCACTGAGATCATCATTAAAGGTCCTTCTTCTGTATCCCTTCCCCAACCCGAAATACAGTGGAGAGAGAGGATCTTCCTTATAGCAGTGGTACGACTATGGAATGCCCACCCATGGTAAATTTTCTTGGTATCAGTCTTACTAATGTTCTCAATGTAGCTAAAAATACTAATCATTGATAAGGTCTTCAATATCATTGATAAGGTCTTCAATAAAAATACTAATCATTGATAAGGTCTTCAATATCACGCCTCTTGCAGATGCCCATCCTAAGAATCACTGGTTTCTGGAAAAAATGTTTGGATGCTGGACTTGTGGATTTAACGGTTTGGTTACTGTTTCTGTTGTACTTTGGACAGATGGTTTTAGATAGTTATAATATTTACATTGTGTTTTGTTTTTAAAATTATGGTAATCTCACCCTGAGAATGGAACAGGTGAACTTTATAATGAACGAGTGGAGTTTGTTTTCTGATTCAGAAAAATGTGTGTGAGATTAAACCTATGGGTTTCTACACAAGTTATATCATTTTCCCCCTAAGTTTTCCTCTGTCACCTCCAAACTACTACTTCCTCCCAGACATACACAGAACTTAATACTTTGACCAGAATGCTGCTACAACTGGTGTGTTCAGAAAACACTGGGGGAGGAAGAGGGGGGAGAAGAAGGAATAATGAGGCCAAAGAGGAGAGTTCTCAGAAATATGAAATTAAAATGGAAAGGTATAAATGAGCAGAAGACAAGGAGGAAGCAAGTAAAACAATAGAAGCAGAAGGCTTAATTGCATGCATGAATTGGCAAAAAGAAAGTTCAGATGTATAGCCAAGACTCCATCAAACTTTCCAGCTGCAAACAGAGCTGTTCATTCATTTCATATTCAGTACATGGAAGTATGTGAGGAACTGCTAACATCAGAATGAAGAAACAACAGGTAATCAAAGTAATACTGAAAATCTGGCAATCACTTATGTTAGGGAGGATTTCCAGGCACATTTTAAAAAAGTTTTCTGAGCCTACTGAAATAAATCAGAAACTACTTTTATACTAAGACTTCAGACAACTTCTGGAGAAGGAAACACAAAGAATGCTGTCCTTACCAGCCACACTAGACACACTGAGGCACATTCAAAATATTCTGTCATTCAACTGTGATGATAATATAACATGCCCATGGCTATGTCATTCTTCCCAATGTGCAGCTTTTGAACAATTTTATGGGGTAACACAAACACAGATCCAGTGGTTTGATTTCAAATAATAAATTAAGACTGCTGGAGCAGAATTTCAAAAGTGTCTCAACTTTCTCAGTGTTTATGAAAAGCAACTGCTACATTCTGAAGCTGAAGCCTAATTTTCTACTATTACATATTCTAGGCCACAAGACCCATAGTTAACCTTCATCTAGGCTGCAACCATCTCTGTTCAATTCCATGCAACTAATTCTTACTTTATATTTTGAGCGGGGACACACTAGCCAAAAGCCTCCTTGAAGTACAGGATATACTGGAGAATAAGGGGCACATCTGGACAGCAGCAGGAAGGATGCCTACAGGTTTGGTTATGGAGCTGCCTGCTTCCCATACGGCTTTTTCCAGAGGCTAAATCAGTAAGGAAATGGATACTTCATATATACAACAGTTGCACTGAAGTACCATCCGTATACCCCCAGCACCAGCTAAGAAATACTTGTTTACCCACGGTGATTATTTTACTGTTGATGATTTTTAAAGATTATACAATAACATGCACAAATGACAAAACAAAGATACACAGAAAACAACCATGCAATGTTTTTAAACTGTCTGTAAACTGTCTAAGAGCGAGAACAAGACAGAAGTTATTAAAAGTAAATGAAATACTAGATATGATTTGAGCACACTTGCTGTAAGAGATGGCCTGCAATCTGCATCCAGTGGAATTATCTAGAAATGATCCATTAAAATAAGATAATGTTGACTGTTTGAATAGCTGAACTTTAGATTGTGAAGTAAGCTTAGTAATCCAGGTAATGTCAAATAAAGCAAACGGCCACACACACATACACATACACAGAGAGAAATATTTAAGACACTCAAGCATTTTCCTTTGTGTATCCGGGGAGGCAGGGAAATTTTATACTATTCTTCCTCACTTTCCAACATACATCGGGGTTAAGAACAAACTTCATATAGACCAGGGCTCAACAAATCCTAGGTGCCAAGGTCACCATGGTGTCTATTTACCATGTCATCAATTATTTCACTATAGCTATTGATCTTTTAATGTCTACTTCTATAGTTGAAATCTGTAATACATTTGGTAATATATCTGATCTTACTTGTACGTAACAACTCATATTTGACAAACCTGATGAATTTATATTTTCTCACACACCCTTTCCCCTTTTGTATCCCACCTTTTTACTGAGAAAATAATTTTTAACAAAGTAAAAAAAATTTCATTACAGCATCTCTTGGCAGCTTTCTGTTGAAGCACAAAGCTTATTTAACATTTCACATCAGAATGCTTTGACAACATAAAAATAAATGTCCATGAAATTATGGTAATTGTTTGTTTATATGTAAACTTAACTTTACACCATTCAATGGAGGTGGCTGAATTCATTTCACAACTAGTTGCCTTCTATACTGGCTCCAATATTCAATTAAACTGAGATTTTTAAAACAATAACGGAATTATAAGAAACTGGGAAGAAGCGGAGTTAGAATTTGAAGTTATCTTAATGAAGTGATGATGTTACCTTTAATATATCTAATCATGAATAACAGCCCCAGAAAGGAAAAAAAATCAGTTCCTTAGGGTCATATACCTACAGCTAGAATTTTTCTACAAAGCCAAAACTCTAAAATTTGCTGAAAAACCAGAAGCTTCTTTTTAAAAACTTCTGGGCAGAGAAGTGAGGTCTGACCTGCACAGACCTCACAGCTCCAACAACAACAACAACAAAAATGCTCATTGACATCTTGTGAGATTATACTTGGCATTTACAAAGGAGATAAAACACCCTAAGGGGAGAAAGCAGCTGGAGGATAAGGCCAGGGCAGCAGCTGGAGGACTGGGGGAGGATGAGGAAATGGGGGACGGGGACAAAGAAGTAGCAGGCACCACTTGGAAAAACTGACCCCCAATCAGCTGAGTGTCAGAGAAGAGTGGAAGCATAAAGTGCATCCTTCTGCAGCTAACGCTGCCTGCCTGCTGATTAGGGGACAGAGGGGCATGAAAGCCAGTCACAGCCACACACCTGTCAGCACGCGGGTTGAAGTGGCAAGATGCTTCAAGCAGGAAGCATGGAACTTTCTGCTCTAACCTCCCCCCTCCTCTGATGCCCAACTGATTGCGGGTCTGGCTAGCAGGCAGCCTGAGGAAGACAACGGCAACTAAGGAGAGGGGAGGGGAAGGGAGAAAATTGGCAAACAAGGACAGATGTGACTTTCTTCCCTCGCAGACTTTACATTCCCAACCTTTATTTATATACCACAAAAGTTGTCATAGATTTAATGAAATTACAAGGGATTAGGTTTTATTTATTTGATTTGTATCCCGCCCTTCCTGCAGGTTCAATCAAATACAATATACAAACAATTAAAACCCATTAAAATACATAATATAAAATACAATAGTATTCCTATGTTTCTAAACAAAGCCTCAACAGATGAGGTCTATTTCAGCTTGGGGTTCCCAGACGGTAACACAGATCTGACCTGGTGAAGGGGAGGCCCAACAGAGGGGGGGGGGGACACCCACTGCCTCAACTAAAAGCCTGGTGAAAGAGCTCCATCTTGCAGGCCCTGATCCCACAGAGCCCTGATCTCATATGGGAGCTCATTTCATCTAGTTGAGGCAAGCTAGACATTCCTGGGGCCAGAGACCACCAAGAGATGCTGTTTAACAGATCGTAAAGCCATTTGGGGCTCATAGGGGGCGAGGCGGTCTCACAGAAATGCAGGCCCCTGGCCATATAGGGCTTTGAAGGTAAGAACCAGCACCTTGAAATGGACCTGGTAAAAAATAGGCAGCCAGTGCAGTTCACGCAGCACAGGGGGGATACACGTCAACACAGACAATGAAGTCAACATCTGTGCTGCTGCGTTTTGCACCAGCTGCAGTTTACGGAGCAGAGCCAAAGGCAACCCCATGTAGAGAAAATTACAATAATCCAATCTGGAAGTGACCATTGCATGGTCACTGTAGCCAGATCCCAGGGGGTGAGATATAGGGCGAACTGCATTATCTGTGTCAGATGAAAAAAGGCAGACCTGACAGTGGCGGCAACCTGGGCCTCCATAATTAGTGAGGCATCAAGGAATATCACTAGGCTCTTCACCTTTGACGCCGGCACCAATGAGGCCCTGTCAAAGGTTGGAAGCCTGATTCCCAATCCCAGTCCCCTGTAATAGGTGCAGGATCTCCGTATTCAATGGATTCCATTTCAGTCTGCTCTGCTGTAACCATCCAGCTATGGCTTGTAATGCCCTGTCCAGATTTTCTGGGGCAGAGCCCAGGTAGCCATCAATCAGTAGACAGAGCTGGGTATCATTGGCATTTTGATGACAACCCAGCCCATACCTCCGGATAATCTGGGTGAGGGGGTGCATGTAGATATTAAATAACATTGGGAAATCACTCCCTGAGGCACACCACATTCTAGTGGGTCTTACTGAGCTAATCCCCCCCCCAAAAGCACCAACCTCTGTCCCCAACCTTGGAGAAAGGTCAGTCAATGCAAGGCGAGCCTCTTATTCCCACATTGGCAAGGTGGTGGGTCAACAGAGGCATAGTTGACTGTATCAAACACTGCTGACAAGTCAAGAAGTATCAGCAGCGCCGAATCGCCTCAATCCAGGTGTCTCCAGAGATCATCCACCGGGGCGACCAATATCATCTCCGTCCCATGGGCAGGGTGCAAACCAGAGTGGAAGGGATCCAGGATATTAGCATCCTCCAGGAAAACCTGGAGCTGTGTTGCCACTGCCTTCTCAACTACCTTACCTTATTGTAAGAATATTTAGCAAATATAATATACAAAACCACAAAAGCTAAAAAATGTCTGGCTCCTAAGTATTTGGACTGGCTCTACAGGCAAAAATTTTTTCAAAGCCTGACACACATTTTCAGACAACATTTTACATGCATTATTTTAACAATACAAACAGTATGCTGTTGCGCTGGAGTCCCACAAGCCTAGAGATACTGTCCATGCAGAAGAGCAGACGTGGACTCACTAACCCATTTCTTATTATTTATTTATTTATATTTATTTATTTATTATTCACATTTATACCCCGCCCACCCCCGTAGGGCTCAGGGCGGCTTACAGGGCAAGATAAACTTGCAGCAGTAAAACCACAATACAAAATAACAATATATCTGCATTATAAAACATTTTATACAGTTTAAAAACCTATCCTATCTCACATAAAGTGCTCGGTGGTTACTAAAACTCAAAAAACCCAAGATGGCGGGACAGTTCCAACAATTCTTGGCAGACAGTCTATAGCGTAACGATGTTCCAAAGATCTTCTCAGGGCTCTTCTCAGGGCCTCTTCAAATCCCCCCCAAGATGGTAACATAATAGGGGGGGGCAGCGGCCCCTACTCGAAAGCCTGGTGGAAGAGCTCCATCTTGCAGGCCCTGCGGAACTGCATCAAATCCCGCAGGGCCCGGATCTCCCCCGGGAGCTCATTCCACCAGGTAGGGGCCGCTACCGAAAAGGCCCTGGCCCTTGTGGCGGCCAATCTTGCATCCCTGGGGCCTGGGATGGTTAACAGGTTTTGGGCCCCAGACCGTAGTGCTCTTGGGGGAACATACGGGGAAAGGCGGTCCCTCAGGTAGGTTGGACCCAGACCATATAGGGCTTTATAGGTAAGAACCTTTAGTTGTGGCTTATATTTCACTCAATGGGCTTACTTTATAGCACCTCTTCTTGCCAAGTTTCCCTTCTGCTGCCATGATTTTCACCTTTTATTTATTAGGGGAGTTACTCTCTCTGTAGTTACAATTTACTTTTTCTGCTCTTATCATCTAAATCCGGGATTGAAGCCCCCCCTCATTTTATTTATTTCTTTTAAATATTTAATAATTTGGGACTTTCTAAAAATTTGCCCATGTGCTTTGGCACATAGGTGCTCAAATTTCTGAAAAAGAATATTCATATTTAAAACACTGTATAAAGTAGCACAGAAGATTAAAGATATAAAGAAGCAGGAAAGAGGAAATCTCAGAGCATCACATACGTCTTCAAATGAGACGACAAATTGTATTCTATGGTTTTCAAGGCAGCATCTGAAAGCATTTTAAAGGCTGAAGATTTCCTTTCATGATGAAATCCAACCTTCTGACCATTTGTTGGCCAACAAACTTTCAACAGGATTTATATTTGAGAGCTATCCATATTGACTGATTCACAGAGTTCTAAAACAGAGGAAAAAATCTCTAAGCAGTCACAGGACTCTGACCCAGTGCAGACAATATTCTTGATTCCAGTACCCTTGGTTTGGGGTACTGGAACATGCTAAGTCTCACCTGCTCCCATGTGTCACTTCTGCTCTCGCATTTCAATGCTCTCCATCATTTATAGAAATCAATCTTTCTGTAATTTCCAAATTGGACAACCTATGCTATAAGTGGGCTTGCATACCATAGTATATTTACCTCATTTATACCCCATTACAACTGGATTATGCTTTATTGTTTGCAAAATGTAATCCTCTAGAACGCATTTTATACAGATAAGCACTGGAAACAAACTATAGCTAGCCATTTCCAAAATAACTGATACACTCCTTGAAAAGTAATATTCTTAATACGTTCAAAAGTATTTAAAAAAATCCTACAGTATTTTCCAAAATAAACAGACATCTAAATGAGTGGGTTTTTAAAAAAATAACTAAGAACATGTGCTTAAACAGATTTATTAAATGGAAAGTTATTTTTCTTTACTTTAATCTACACCTATTAGTCCAAAAACTTTATTTCATCACACGTTTTATCTTCTGTGCCACTTCATACAGTGCCTTACAGAGAAATCTTTCAACTGCCCCTCATTTTGCTTAGTGCTTCCAGCACAGGAGCAGAAGCTCCAGGCTTATGAATCCAATTTTTAAAAACCTAGATGACACAACTGGAAATGCAAGATCTCATTTTATATAGCTGAGCTAAAAACATTTCGGCACAAATGGCTGAGCAGTATTGGGACTGCAGGATGAACAATCAACAGTCAGAGAAAAAGATAATGCCACCCTCTGCTTCTAGATCAGCAGCCGAGAGGCTATTTTTTCCAATGGTTGACCAAATATGGTCAGGGAAGAGAGAGGCAGAAGACAGCCTGTTTGCCTGGAGTGCGTGTTTCAAATGCTTAGCTGCCTATAAAGCTGAAACAGTTTTGCTCATGTCCTCTAAGTGGCAAATGCATCCAGCCTAAATAGCATGCAAGTGGAAGCTCTGACCTCAACAATTGTATTTGACCTCTGAAGACAGGAAAAAAGCTACAACGGATCTGCCTAGAAACTAAAACTAAGGAAGAAGAAATGAAGTGTCACATCTAAGGAGGAAGAAAGAAGCATTTATTTTCTTGGAAGGGGTGGTGGTACATGCTGAATTTTTAAGATCTAACGGACGTTTTCTTTAGTAGTTTTTAATTGACAAACAAGATGAGTTTATTCTTCTTTGCGCTTTCTTCTAACACTTATTCCAAATATTTTATTGCCAGCTTTGCAAGGAACAAGAAACTCATCTGTATGCACCCATACTTAAGTATTAAGAAAAAGTAGCAGATATCTTTCAAAATTACTGCCCATGTTTGGTTATAACTATTTTAGAAACTGAAATATGTATTCACCGGCACCTTCCCACTGCTCCCCCCTCCCATATAATGAAGAGCTGAATCAGCGAATAGAGTGAACGAACACTCAAGATGAGATGGCTGCTGCTGATGTCTCTCTCTAGGTCATTACCTCTCTTCCAACTGAAAATGCTGCATGATAAGCTTACAGGTAATAGAGCATTAGAAAACCTGCATTATTTCACATGTCCCTGTCTGCATGTATAATTTATTTGCTTGCATTTTGTTGTTTTGATCTCTATTGTAGGTAATCCTTATTGCCAGTGTGTTTAAGTATCAAGCATTTGTAGTGTAAAGAGCACATTTGCAGAATTCACTTATAATTTGAGTACCTTGACAGATTACTATTTGATAAGAAATTCTGTTTTAGTTGTATTTTAAATACTGTATTCGCTGATGTCTAAATGTTTTAAAAGTATTAATTTCAGATAAATGCATGACTTCATTCTCTCCCTCAAGTCAAAGCAAAGTAGCATTTCTCAACTATTTCAATATACATAGCAAAATAAGAAGCCTGTGCATTGTTTAATTGTAACATACTTTCTACTATGACAGTGTTAAAAGCTTTTTATTCTGGACCATGAATGCAATTCAGTTCATATCTGAAATAAGCAAGTTGTAATTCTAATGCTGCAATGCTGTTTCTTCTTGCAATACTGAGCTAGCTACAGCTAAGCTCTGATTTGCTCCCTATCAGCTGCACTAGCTTCTTGTCATGGGCTGCAGAAATTGAACATTTCCCGTTTTCATCTCAGGATTCTTAAGATGCTGTACTTAACCTTTTTCTCTAAGTTAGTTCTCAAATGAAACCTTACTCAGTAACCTTATCCAGATCTCTACACATTTACAATCTATGCATCATGCAAAACCTAAAAGTTCTGACCTCAGAAGTATATAAATTCTTATTGATACTTAGTCTAATTTTGTGCATTCCATACAATTAAATAAAAGGGTACTGAATTGTCTCAAAAGCTAAGTATAAAACGTGTGTCCTAACTGATAAATGAGGCAAGTCTGCAAACTATTCTATAGTGAGACACGTGAAATATTGTGTGAAGACAGGAATTATTCCAGAAGTGTTTAGTAAAAATCACTTTATAGTATTTGAACTAGAGCAAGCTAAATACCAAATACTTCTAGTTGCTGTTTCTTTATAAGTGTTTCTTTTCTTTTTAATAGAAACATCTTCAACTTTAGATTTATTTTACAAGCCACTGGGAACTTTAATATACTAGAGAAAGAACTTTTTATGTAGAGGAGTATTTCCATTTCATCTGGATAATGCTAGTATATAACAGATTGATTGAAGATTCTAAAAGCAACTTAGCTTCAAAGTGGAAAGCAACTGGTCATCATTTAAGTATTTTGTACAGCAAAAACTTAGCAAAATTATATTGCTCTTCATCTGCCAGCATATTAAATAGCAAGAAAACAGCAACAGACACTTGAAATCATCTTGACAATAATGAATTTTATAATGCTTTATGTCTTCCGTACAGAAATCACTATCAAGTTTAGCCTGACCAACAAATGTACATTTGTATAAAAATGCAATTAAGATGGATCCAGGACCTAACTAGGAATATGCACCTTAAAATAATGGGGTTTGAGGAAAGTTCTTTTCAGCTTCATCCCGCAGATAGCTCTACAGTTACTAAAACCTGCACAGAGCACATACTTCTTTATGTACCCATATGAAGATACAGTGCTATGGAATGTAAAGAAGTATGTATTTTTGGCAGGTGTGAACTACCAGTAACAGAGACGGAAGTAAACGCCTGCTGAAAGAGGAATTCTCTTTGATTTGAAGGCAAAATACTTACTTACAATTCATACATTTATAATTAATATTTGGCTAAATTGTGGAGTGTTAAGTGTGCTATTTGTTGGTTATACAACTTTGTTCAAATATACAGTTTATATTCCATGAAGTCCAAATGTAAAAATGTAAAAACAATCACACTGGGATATGCAATTAAATACAGGTTGTGTATGAAAAAATGCTACTAACAATGTCAGATCACAACACCTCTGATTTCCTGATCAGCCTTAGAACATTTTTGGTCACCTATCTTTACTGAAGCTTTTAAACCATGTTTCTTATTTTGGAAAGATTTTCTATATCTGCTAACTAATCTGCTAATTAAGAAAGATTCTTGGCAGTTAGAATAATAAATAATGCAACTGAAAATGGCTATTTCAAACAACAAATATTACCTGAAGGTCTTTCCACATTTCTATCAAAAAAGGCAATCTCAACACAGGGGGCTAGGGAGGTCTGGCCTACATTCATCTACCTAACTGGAACTTTTAGTTAAAAATATGTATTATTTATTGGCTTACTGTCATTCTTGATGGGGTCAGCCATCTTTCCAATGGTGCTTCTCCTCCACTTACCTCACTTCCATTAATCTGACATGACCAATATAAACCCTGTTCATTTAATCCACACTTACCCTTCCAAACACACACCCTGAATCTGAATAAAATAGATCACGTGGAATCAATATGTAACTGAAGAATCTACACACGTAGTATTATTATTTAGAAGTTACAGCAAATAGTATGATTCTGCAACTACGCAGTGCAATGCTTTCCTACTTAAGTGACTAGCAAAGTTATTTTAAACATATTTAATGAGAAATAAGTAATATTTAATGAGAAACAAATAATAGGAATTATGCTCTTGTAAATACGGTTAGGGCTGCAACTGTGTAAGGCAGATGACCCAATACTGAGTTCAAACATTAAAATGAAATCAGAAGCAGTGTTTCTTGCATGGAAATATGGTCAACCACTTGAAGGATATCAGTAAGCAAATCAATTTCTGATATCTAACTGAAAATGCAAGGTACATAGATCAGTGTTATGGTACCACCTCATCTAAACTATACTGCACCGCACAATAGATTAGAGAAGTTGCCTTCTCTAAACTCGCATGCACTTAACAGCGAAAAACCCTCGTCTGCCAGCAGCCAGATCCCGTTAAATCCCAAGGTCTTGAGGATGACAGCCAACCAACTACTTTTAAAACATGAAGAATGCATACTAACTACAGTCTTGAAAATCCAAGGACGAAAAAATTAAATTTAAATGTCCAGGCTGACATCCAAATTGAAAATTTTATTTGGATATCTTTGAATTAGTTACACTAGAAGTCTAAGAAATGAAACATCTACTTTAGCTGTTGAACTATTACTTCTAAGAAGTATGCGACAATTAAAGAGCTGAAACATGAACTCTGATAACAGTTTATTTGACATGGATGAATAAAACTTTAAAACCCAACTGTTCACAATTATTAGTCTGTAAAGTGAAATTTTGTTATGAAATTGTGCTAAATTAGAGGTGAACTTCAAAGTGAACGTTTCAAATAATTATCACAAGTTCCAAAATTTCCCTCACGTCCATAATTTTTCATTCAAATTCATAAAGAACATCCCAGCATAGTGCATAATGCCACTAAGCTGAATTGTAGTTAGTGCTGCTACCATGATTCTTTAGAGGTAATTGAATTTATTTTTTAAAAATAAGGCCCCTTACTCCCAAGCATCTCAGGATAGGCAGCAACAATATACAAACGATAATTAACTGAACGAAAACAAACCTTAAACAAAGATATAAAATACATTACAGCTGTATTGAAACCTATCTAAAAAGACCTTATGCCCCACTAGGAGGCTATATCTCCCCCCCCCCCAATACTCAGTCTGCCCCCAAACATCTCTGGAATAACTCTGAAGCACTGTCAGAAAGCCATTCTGATTTCTAGGAAGCTGTCTGGCAAACATGGAGCAGCCACTGGGGTGGAAAAAACCCAAACCTGGACTTTTGCAGAATGCACTAGGACAAAGGATCTACTGGCAATATAGACCATGCGGGGGCGAATGATGCTGCCACACAGGAACATGCAACTGAAGACAACTGCAGTGCAATGCAATGCAGAGTTACTCCAGTCTTTAGCCTATTGCAATTAATGGGCTAAGACTAGTGTAACTTTGTATAGAATTCCACTGCTAGTGTTACAGAGTAGAATTCACTGATTATCAACACTGTCATGTGTGTTACTACAACGATTTCTCATGCTAGTACAGCAAGAACAGAACATTAATTAATTCAGAGACTTGCTGAGTTTTACCATATATATAAATCAAAGTTTTCATTTTCCCTTGCTGCAAATAATCAACAAAATCAATAAACACAGGCTCATATTAGTATTTCTCTTAGAATATCAGTAGCTAAAATGCCACCTCCATCGTTAGGTCAGCTGTTGAATTCTAACTAAGCATGAGCTGAACTCTGAACATCTGCTGACACAGTTGTAACTCAAACATCTCAACCATTTGACTGACAAGGATAACACATGCTGACATTATCAAATGCTACACTACTTTTTTCCATGGTCACTTTTTGTCCTGATATGGCTAGTACATGAAACTGTATTGCCATCCAAAAGAACACTTGAGCAGCTGGACCTGTATAACTGTTCTCATACAGCTGATAAAAATAGATGCCAGTTTTATAGCTGCCTTAAATGCTTAAGTCTAAAGCAAGCCACATGCTATGCTTCTATTAAAAACAGCATCAAAAACATATATTGAAGAAACCTCATCACCACTTTGTGAGCAGAGGAGGGCCCACAGTTAAAGGGCACTTCCACTGTTCATGGATTGAACTAATTCTGCGGCCTCTTAACTTGGCTTTCAAACGAAATACTGTGTGTGTACCTCTACTGCAACTCTTCTGAACCGATTATCTTTTATTAACAAAATGGCATGCTTTTTAATTTGTGCGGTATGTTAAGCAGTTTTTTCCACTTCTTTTGGTTTGGAATTCTTAACAAAAATCTACCAGGCATTCTATACAAGGAGAAAAAAGAAAAGAAAAGGTATCAATTCACTAGTTTTCAAGTACAACTCTGGTTTATTATATTCACATTTTAGACAAGTAGCAAGCTGAAACACTGCTACTGCTTCTTCAGTCCCCACTAATCAGTTATACACCTGAACAGCCATTCTAATAAAAGCAACAGTAGTAAACTGTAATTTGAATAAAACTGGCATTGCCTTCCAGTAACATGTTCATTTCATGCAATAAATTTATGGTTCACAAAGAATCAAGGAACACACTATTATTAGCTAAGCTAATAATAACAGTGTTTTACCACTGTTATAAGACTATTCTGATAAAGGGATAACTAATGATTGCACACCATGTTTCTTCTGTGATCTACCAAACCTCTGGGTTTCACTTAAAAGGCTCACATTATAAAAGATGAAGTAAGTGAAACACTGGGGAACTTCAAAATGAAAATGTATACTTTGTACTTACAGGATATTTTTTTAACAGTTATGACAGTTCCATCAGTTTTTAACAGTTCCAACTTCAATGCTTTGCTAAAGCTGGTAAAATGGAACCAAATCACCTGTTAAATGGATTTGGTCCCCTTCAACCAGCTGTAGCTATGTATTGATCACTACAGGACAAATGCTTGCAGCAGCAGGATATTTTAATGATGTCAACATGAGAACACACAAGAAAATGAGAAGTCATTAAAAACAGTCAAGTATGTAATTGCAAGCCAGCTATACAATCAAACTTAATATTACAACCTATTCTAGACAATTTAAGTATTAGTTCCCCAAAGGAATGCTACAATATTAGAAATTATTTCCCGGATATACTTCAAAGTCACGACTGGTTCCACTTGTTTTGTTCTTATTTAGGATAAAAACTAGGTTGTGTACTTCTTATAAAACAAACATTAAGAATCCAAATACATTTGTTCTACAATGTCTTCTATTTTTTTTCTCTTTTCTTCTCAAACTAAAACTGAAAAGTAGCAGCAACTACTAAGATTTCTTTCGTTCATAATTTTCTACATTTTTGTTAACAGAAAAGGAAATAAATGTGATTTTGTGGTTTACAAGTTATCACTTCTCTATCATTTATGATAACTATGTGGGAAAAATACATTCAGTTATTAGTTAGTAGTCAGTTTTGCTCATATAGACAGCTACAGACCAATTATTTAAAAAAGAAAGTTCAACTATGCAAGAACCAGAATAAATTCCACATTGAACTTACACAACTCCAGTTCCTTTGAACAGGAAATTAGTAGACCATGGAGAACAGTACTGAAACACTTCCATTTTTTGGCCAGATTCAAGACTGCACAGTGTAAGAGGGACATATCATACAGGAAACAGGAAAAAAAATAAAACAGTTTGGTTGCTACAAAAAGTTTCCTTCAAATGAAATATGAAAGTGACCCCTCGGTCTGATTACAGTCTCTTCTAGTGGTCAGCTTGCACAGATAATGGACACTTCAGCACTTAACATACTTGAACAGTTAATTCAAGGTCTAAACTAGGGATGGGCATGAACCAGGAAAATTGTGGTTCATGGTGGTTGGTTTGCCAAAACGGTTTGTGGTTTTTGTTAGGTTCATGACTGGGTATCCAAAAGATGTTCCTAGGCACCCTCTCTGGTATCCAGGGCTTTACTTCCCGACCACCCCTTCACTGCCGTTGTGAGTAAACCCCCTTTTCACCTTCTACCCCCTGGATCAGCATCTCCCCAGGGTGCTAGAGACCCCGTTTTCACTGTTCACACTTCCTGGCCTTCCTCTATCACCTCCAAGGGTCAGTCTGCTGGCATGAACCCAACAGCCACCATCAAAAAAAACCTGTTTTTTGTTGACAGCTTCCTTCCCATGTCAAATCCCAACTTCATGGGGTGCTGGGGTCTGGACTGAGTATCCAAAATATGCTCCTGGGCACCCTCTCCAATATCCAGGGGGTCACTTCCCAACCCCCCCTTTGCTGCTACCACGAGCAAGCCCCGCTTTTCTCCTCCCCCCACAAAAGCACCTCCCAGGGGTGCTGGAGACCCTGTTCTTTCACTGCTTGTACCTCCTGGTCTTCCTCTACCATCTCCAAGGATCAGCCCGCCAGCACAACCCCCACAATCATAGTCAAATCTACTATACCCCCTTTTCCTTGTTGACAGCTTCCTTCCCCTGCATCAAACCCCACCTTCCCGGGGTGCTGGGATCTGGACTGAGTATCCAAAAGGTGCCCCTGGGTCCCCTCTCCAACACCCAGGGGTCTGCTTCCATATCCCTTCACAAGATGTCCCTCTATTAGATGCAAGCCAGTTCAGCGATCCCTTTCACTCCCCCTGAAAGCCGCAGCGGCTCTCACAAGTGAGCTCATCACCACGAACCCTCTTATGAACTGCAGCAAAACCCATGGCGATTTGTGGGCGGTTCACAAACAGCATGGTTGCATGAATCGCAGTTCACAAATGCATGAACCGGCATGGTTTATTATTAAATTCAGTTTGTAATTCAGTTCGTGCCCATCTAAACAGACATTACATGTTCCATATGTAAAGTAACAGGTTCGTGTCACATTCATCTTGTCAGATCAGCTGTCACTGCTGAAGTTCAACATCATGAGTTAGCAACAAACAGCACTGTTTTTGTTGCGCTCCCTATCCTTGCCCAACCCTCACCCCTTAGCAGCTAAGACTCTGCCTCTGTGCCAGGCTTAGTTGGGCTGGGGGAGGAAGAAGGTTTAAGACCCTCCCCACCTCTTCCCCATTACACCCCTCCAATTTTGCCTCACTAAAGATTAACTTCTTCAAAACTGTCAACAAGCATGAGGTTATCAGGCAGTCATCATAAACTTAATACAGAGGTGACAGACTTCACTTAATACAGAGGTGACACACAGTGAAGGCCAGCTCCCGAAGATCTTAAGATACATGGGGATTCAGATGGGCACAGGCAGATACCCTGGCCCAAGGTTAGTAAGACTTTAAAGGTCAGCATCAGCTTTTACAATTGGACCGAGAAATAGACTAGAAAGGTATGTAGCTACTGCAATATATGATCTCCATGGCACAAGTTAACACCCTAGCTGCAGTATTCTGTAATTTCCAAACCATCTTCAAAGACAGCCTTATGTAAAACTTGTTAGAGTAGAATACCGTTGGTTTTACCAAGGCATTTGTGATTGTGGACAGGTCTATATTTCCAAGAAAGGTTGCATCTGATAAATAACACTGAACTGCTACAGTGCTCCTGGCTACTTCCTATTACCTATTTTCCAGCAGCAGTGAAAGGTTCAGAAGCACCTCTCAAACTGTGCACACGTTCCTTCAAAAGGGGAATGCTATCCTCTTCAACTAACCTATACCAGTTGAGCTTTTCTCCAATGAGCATAACTTCTCTCTTGTTTGGATTTGGTCTCTCTTTGCCTACCCAAGTCTGAAAAAAATATTAAGTGTTTGCAGCTCCACCCAGGATTTAGATTAAAAGAGAAAGCCTGTTACTGGCACTGGATTCCAAGTATCTAGATGACTTCTTCCAGTGGTTTTCAATTATATATTCAAGAACACAGGAAACAAATTGGAACCTTGCAGTGCACCATGGACTAAAGGTCAGGGGAAGAGCAGTTAGTCACCCAGCACTGCCTTCTGACATCTGAACCAGAGAGGACCAGAGCTACAGTACAGCAATACTTCCCAAGCTCATTCGTAACCATCCCAGAAGAATACCATGCTGGATGTTATCAAAAGTCACTGAGATGTCTAAAAGCACCAAAGATCAACTCACTGGCAGCCCCCCAAGTGTAAGTCATTGAGCAAGGCTACCATAACCAGGACACAAACTGGAAAGGGATCTAGATAATCCATTTCACACAGAAAATTCTCATGCCGCATTTCCAGTATTCTCTGAACATAAGACCTAGAAAAGGAATGGGTCAGTGGCAACTACAATATTTAGGATGACTAGTAAACAAAACATTTGTGGATTTCTGGTTTTAGAGCAGCCTGTTTTAATGTTCTGTCTGCTCAACATTCCAGTCTTTAGATGCAGCTGCCTACAGAGCAACAGCCATACGATTAATCACTTTAGACATCATACCAAGTTACAGTCAAGCATCTACAACCATGGTTTACTATTATATCTGATCTGAGCCATAGTCTGGAATAGACTTCTCTATATTATAATCATTCAATGTTTTCATTCTATAGATAATAGCCTTACTGTTTAGAAAGGTAATATAGCATTGCTTTCACACAACATTACAATACATATTTGCATTACATCCTGATCAACATGGGTTTTCTGAAAGAATCACAATTAAAATCTGAAACCTCTAATTCCTGCTCATCAAAATGGCCTGCTGCTGTCCTATAGTCACAAATGTCACTAAAGCCCATTCTCTCCTTTCACCTACTGGATCACACAATTGAGGGCAAACACAATCCCTAGAGGCTATACATAATCAAGGTACTACCGCTTTCTGACCCTTAGCACTACGTCAGATACTGCCTCATTCAGACATCACGCCACATTTTAGGGTAATAGTTTGGGCTTGAACACAACAGTCATGTTTTAGAGCTATCTGTCTTTTCCATTAGCAATTAGCCACATAATTTCACTTGTTTCCATAATGCAACAACCTGATTTGTTGAGTTACAACCTTATATATGTCTGGCAAATCAAGTTATCACACTAGAAAACAGCACAGATCATAATGTTCAAAGTCCGGTTTCTGCTTCTCCCTGGTTGGCACATTAGAAAGCACAGTTTATTAAGTCATACAATGCACAAAACTGTAGTAAATTTTCTTGATGGACATGATGAATGTTAATTGACATGATTCTCTCTTAGCTCACTACAATACAAACAGTATGAGGAGCTTGGCTCCATATGAGAAGAGATTACAGGCCCAAGAGAAAAATGTCTCAACATACTACATTAACTGCATTTCAGTGAAAGAGGAAACAATCCCTTCTTAATAGCTGCCTTTCTCCAAAAGCAATGTATTTGTGTTCCAGCTGAGAGATATTTGTTATGCCTGTGCACTTGCCCTAGATACAATGATGATTACATCTTACTACAAAAGAAGAATCACTGATTGACTCTTTTATAACAGGTGCTCTACTGCAAAACATTATCTCCGCAATGTGCTTGCTCTGTGAAGCATAAAGCTGGATCTCATGCTATACTAATAAAGGAACAAATTTCATATTTTTACTTCTCATGCAGAGAATGAGATATGAACATGATCCCAGGGGTTCTCCACCTTGTTTAGGTACTTTTAGAATTTTTGACAAAGGGTAGAAAGCACTATTACAAAAAGGCTGTCATAGGGTAGAGCCAATCACAAAATGTTGGGAGATGGCAAGCTAGGTATTCTATGAAGGGGACAACTGTTTCCAAATGGTCACTCTCTGCAGATGTAAAAAGCTCTTCTGAAGCACCACCTATGCCAAACAGGCCGAGGAAACTGGAAACTGGCTCTTCCTTTTGAGAAAGTGGCTGTTTGGTTTTAGTTCAAATCAAATTCAAAAACCTTTAATGGCATATGAGGATTTTAGTTTCCAAAGGAAGGGGAGCACTGAGCTCCCTGCAAGGTCACAGGGAGAGGTTGTCAAGCTGGGGCAAGGTTAGTCAGAGAGCTGTATAAAAGAAACCCAAAGCTACATTTTTCTGTTTCATTAAAGACACAAGAAGCAAGCAGGCACCAGAAAACACAGTGACAGACACCACACAGGGGACCAAAGATCCAGCGTAACCATGAAATACAAATATAAGTGGTGCACTGTAGAAGCCAGCTGTATTACATTGTCTATGTTCTATATCACTGATTACTTTCACTTACAGTTGCAGCATATCTTCTCAATCAGCTCCAGTTTATTATTCCTGAGAATGGCTTTATTTCAAGTTCCATGAAAAACTGCAACTACTCTTTTGGTATAATAATTATATTACTAACTGGGACTCTTTTTTATCCCAATTCACTTCACAATTTTAACCTAATATATGTCAAGTGTTCCACATATCAATCTACTAAGAAAAAGATTGCCTCTGTTTTAAGAAGGCACTTTTAATCTCCCAGCATGTTACCGCTATCACATGAACATTTTCTATAATGTACCATATGGTGGCTATCACAACAGTGAGCTGTCCATGTAGTCTGAAAACATCATGTAGTCTGAAAACAATTTTTAATGGTGGCAGGGTGTGTCCAATCACCATGATGATCACACATGCACAGTTCTTCATACAAAACAATTTAAAGCGGCCCTCAGTGGCAGCCATGAGGCACGCATGGCCCTACTTTGGTGCCTATTTCATTCACTTCGCAGAAGTGAACTCCTGCATAAAGTCTTCCCAACACTGAATTGTTTTCTAGTTGTCCTTCTGTTTACTATGCACAAGGAAGTAATTACGATATACTGTACCTTGGATTCCCTCTTAGTGCAGCGTGATGGAGAGCATTAAACCCATTGTTGTTTGTAATAGTAACATCTGCTCCAGCTTCTAGAAGTACAGCCAAGATGTCATCACGCTTTTTACTAATTGCATCATGAAGAGGAGTATCACCCTCAGAATCCTAAAAAAAACAGGAATCAGTAAATTCCCTTGAACACACTTATAGAATCGTATTTCCAGAGAACACATTTGATCATGAAAAGCCTGTGAATCTATTTTATAACCATTTTCAGGAAGTGAATTGAGGGGCTGTGGTTCAGTGGAAGAGCCTCTGCTTTGCATGCACAAAGTCCCAGGTTCAATCTCTGGCATCTCCCGTTAAAAGGACCAGGTAGTAAGTAATGTGAGAGACCTCTGCCTGAGGCCCTGGGGAGCCACTGCCAGTCTGAGTAGACAGTACTGACCCTGAAGGACAGATGGTCTGAATCAGTATAAGGCAGCTTCATATGTGTAACTTTCAGTAATTATGTTGTACATGATATACGTTGCATACAGAAGGAGGTTGCCAGCATTTCACACAAATGTTAACTTGGCCAATGTAAATGTTGACTTTTAATGAAACATGTACTAGCAGGAATGAGACAGTATGTCTGATGGGACTAAGATGCCTGAATTGTGTCAACTGAGGCTTCAAGAACTAGCATAGCTTTTTAAAATGTTTTGAAAATCTTTAGATTTCTAACAATTTCCAAACTAGAAAAATAAAATAACCCCACTCCTTTAGACTAGCTGCTATACAGCATAAAAAGTACTATTGTGATTTTCTTCTTGCCAATAATAAAGATTGCTCTTGTAGATTCAGCCATATATAGAGTAATTTAGAGCTTTATCACTTTAAAACTAGTTTCTTGACTTGTACTGAATCACTATAGAAAGCCAATGAAGATGCTATTATACAGGTAAAAACAGCTGCAGCAAATCACCCAGCCACTGAGGTGCAGGTTCCAAGTTCTACACATAGTCTTAGGAGCAGCCTTGTGCAGACTTTTACAGCACAAATCGCAGAAATCATAACGGACAGTGACTATATCCAAATCTGAAAGGAGGATATACCTGTCTTACCAGACTAACATCTTATGCTAATCTTGGCACAATTTCATTTGCTGGCCTCAACTATGTATCGAATGAGTGCTAAGTACAGCTTCAAACTGCATCATGTTTTAGGAGTAAAACTGAAACTCCTGGTTGTATCTGCACAAACAAAACCACTTCCATTTCTAAGGTAGCGAGCTGCATTTTAGTTGGTGCTGCTAGTGTTCGGCATGTTATCTCAAATGCACTTAACTTCCTGCAGGTGTATCACTTTATATTCTATGTTTGTATTGCTGTGGGGACCCATCTCAACCCCCTGGCTTTCCTTCATCAACCCGTCCCCTCTGACTCCCAACCAAGTTTTTCTGTAAACACACAGCAGAGTCTGCTCAAATATTTTCACTCTGGAACTATGCTTCATGAGTTCTATACTACATCCCTGCAGCAATTCAATTTCTAACTGTTCCCTCCTGTAGAACAAAGTTTGAGTCCAGTGACACCTTTAAGATCCACAAAGTTTAATTCTGGGTATAAGCTTTCGTGCGCATACACACTTCTTCAGATACCATGCACACAAAAGCTTATACTTTAGATATGCGTGCACACGAAAGCTTGTACCCAGAATTAAAACTTTGTCCATCTTAAAGGTGTCACTGGACTCAAACTCTGCTCTGTTGCTTCAGACCAACATGCCTACTTACCTGACTGTTCCCTCCTATGTTATCCTCCATAAATAAGGTATTACTATGTCATGTAGGACAAGTATTAAATTACAACCTGCATTGCAACTTCATGTCCTTTCTGCATGTTCAGTAATAAATCTAATGGTTTGGTTCATTTACAAGGTTTATTACACTTAGGCTTCTCAGCAAAGCTGTAAACGATCTGGTGGGTCCCCAGCTTTCATCTAATGCTATGCTAGTAGTCTTTCCTTTTGTCAAAGGACCAATAAAAACCATGATAAATTTGAGGGTTAAAAGTAAGACAAGAGAAGCTGGCAGAGATACAAACTAGGTAGATATTTAAATCAAAGTTAACAAGTCCTTATACTGATTGAATTTGTACTGCTCAGTCAAAGGATGGGTTAAATCCTCTTGCTTTAAAGTGTTTTCTTCTGGTGGGTTTAGTTGCAAGTAACTAGGCTTTAATCTAAACCAGTTTAGCAAATGACTCCTGGGATGAGGCCATAAGGCCATAAAGAGAGATTCTTCAAGAGACCTCAAGAATATCAAATCAAGATGCAGTATTTGGAAAATCTTTTCATGAGAATTTGTTTCCCTGAGTTTGTACTTCTGAGTAAGCATGCTTAAGGTGGTTCTGTTAGTAACTTCAGTAAATTAGCACAAACCCAATACTTATGTTACTGTATCAGAACAGTAAGACAGCACTTTAAAATTACCTGAAGACTAGGATGACAACCAAAATCCAGTAACGTCTTCACTACTTGGAGATGACCTTTATTAACAGCAATATGAAGTGGAGTTTGTCTACGTTTATTACGAGCATTCAGATCTGCACTGCCTCTATGCAAGACCTCTATCACAGCTCCTTCATCACCAAAAGCTGCATGGTGAACAGCCCTGTCTCCATCTTTGTCCTAAACAAGCAACATTAAACTGAATTAATCATTTCATGTTTGCAATTACTTACTTCTGGTAGATAATTAAGCATTAGAGGGGGGAAATGCTGCAGTGGTATCAATTACCATTATTATTATGCTGGTATTATGTGCAAGCATGTATGAAATATAGTTCACTTGACATTTCGTTGAGATTCATTAAAAGTATTTCCATCCCACACTCTCAGCAAAGCCACCTACCAAGGCAGCTTCAAATTTTAAATAATTAAAACATTATAAACCAGCAATAAAACAATGGGCAAAAATACCAAAAGCACTCACTAGCATTTAAATACTTCAAAGATCAATAGCACTTTAAAAACAACCACTACCCAGCAACAAACCATTAGAGGGGAGACCAAATCCACAACTCTCAACAAAAGACTTGATAAAAGGAATGTCCTCGCAAGCAGCAAAAGCTTAAGAATCTTGGCAATAAATAAACAGTGCCCAGATTTTGTAACTCTCTGCTCACAATCACAACCAAGGTGGCCCCAACCTTACCTCATATGACATAGGATGTCTGCAGATGGTCCCAACAGGATCCATTTTATGGTTAAAACATAAGACTAGTCTATCTCTCATCAAGCTGCACCATAAGTTGATTCAAGTAAGGATCAGTGCTGATATAAAACAGAACCACGGTTTGAGGGAGTGGGACAGGCTGTGGGATTGCATGCAAATCCTCCCATGCCCCTATAAAATAGCCTGGTATTCTGATTGCTTCTAGCCTTGGTTAAGACCAGTCCTAAATGCCAATTTATTATTCTGACATTAGTTTAGGTTGCAAGCATGTTAACAAGCGCAAATTGAATATAAAATGTGACATAACTAAGGGCCATTCTCACAAGGCAATGGTAACTGAAAATAGGAAATTAGATGCACACAACTATTTTATACTCTGATCTATCAGAGCAATAGAAGGAGACACCAAGAAATAAAGATGTTACTTAGCTGTAAGAGGAATATTGACAACTAAAGTCACAAATGAATGTAATGCAACATATAAAGCATAGTTACATACTCATGCTAAACCTGCAAACAGTTGCAATGACAGAAAATATACCTCTGCTTCTACATCCACGTTCTGTTTTAGAAGCAATTTCAAAATGTCAACATGTCCATTCTGACTAGCTGCTTGCATAGCTGTGTGTCCTGCACACTGCCCATTCACCTAGAAGAACAAGATTGAGCAGTTCAAGGCAACGTATAAGTATATATACTCATTTTATTATATGCACAAGAAATAGAAGAGGAGATGGCTCAGTGGGAAACCAACTGCAGAAGGTCCCAAGTTCAATACCCGGCTTCCCATATAAAAGTAACAAGTAGTAGGTAATGTGAAAGACCTTTTCCTGAGACCCTGGAGACCCACTGCCTGTCTGAGTACACAATACTGGCCTTGAAGGACCAAAGTTCTGATTCAGTATAAAGTAGTGTGTCATGTGTTCATTATGCTGCAATATTCAGAGGGCACAGAGAACTGAATGGAACATCAAGGAGCGCAACAATTCTTTACAAATATTTTCCAAAAAATGTATTAAACTTCTAATTGACTGTCTTTTCTACTGCTACAAACAGACTAACATGGCTACCCATCTTGATCTGTCATGCCCCTTGACTTTCTAATTTGAATAAATTATAGAATCGATCTAATATCCATTAAAGATTAAAAGCTACTTTTGGAGAGGAGTAATGTTTATGCTAAGGGAAACCTGACACAGAGCAACTCATGTCAAGTTACTTATTTCTCCACCCCAGTTCAGCACTTTACTTCTATCCAAACTATTTTGAAAATTATTATTATTTATCAGCTTATATACAAGACACAAAAGACAGACATACCAAAATGAATCAGCTGTAAGCAAATCAATCATCATAGTTCTCTCTTCCTGACTGAATTAATGATTCTACCAAGAACTGCTTTGTCAGCAGACTGGGTATGCTGAAACAATACCTCAAAAGCCTTTAAAATATACCGCAACTTGGAAAATGGAGATTCTTCTGTAAGCAAGTTGTGATTAACTTGCTGACAAGTCACTCATTGCTCTCATAATTCCACTTGCAAAGACTGTAAGAAGAAACCCTACCTTGTGCAACAGCCAGAGGGCTTTTTGGAGATGTTCCCTTGAATAAATTTAACTGATCTTTACACCTTTCCTCTTTTTCTAACTCTCTCAAACAAGGTCAAACAACTCACATCCACATCTGGTCTCTTTAGCAAGTCTTCTACTTTAGCTACATCTCCATTAGCAGCTGCTTTAACAAGTTCTTCATTAAGATCACCAGATTCTTGAGTTTCAAACAGTTTCTTCAATAGCTGGGACAATCTCTCTGTGAACATTAAATAAAGCCCTTAAATTAAGAGGATCACTGTTCCTGAATACTGTGTTAAATTTGAATAAATTTAAATATATACCTTAATCAAGAGATGTCTTATGCAAATATGAAAAGCTATAACTCAATGCTTTTCAACAATTGTGTTTCAAACCACCTTGTACTTTGCTGCAGGCATGCACCTTCCTCTTCAAATGCAATAACTCTCAAGAGTGAAAACTGCATGAGCAGTCTTGAGCAGCAACTGCTCACTGCTCAAGCACATCATCTACTAATCTATCAATGTGAACTATTTATTTGAGATATATCCCTCCATAGTCACATCCACAGTAGTTCATGACACAATAAAAATTATTAAAAATAAATTCTAAGATTAAATTATCAGTTCTAACTATTAAGAACAAGAGCGATAATAAAATAAAAAACCAATTCATATTTGTGTGGGCTTGCAATTTTTCATATTAATTTAAAAACTCGTTTAAAAGGCAGTATCTGGCTCTTGGATCCCCCCTCAAAACCACTGATCCCAAAATACTTGAAACAGTCTTCACTTATTACTTTAAAGGGAGCTGAAAAACAGCCTTTTATTTAAAACTAAGTGTAAAATAATATACTACATCTGGAATGGTCCCTTTGCACATGCATTCTTGCCAGGGTTACACTCTCAGATTCTAATTCCATCAATGTTCTCTTTGCTGCACCTCCATTCCAGGCCCAATCCTACAGCTTTGCTCGTATCATCATAGAAATGGCTTGGATTAAGAGTTGTGATGGCAGAAAATCTGGGGTATCCTTATATATTTGTAGAACAGGAATCAGATGTGACAAGTTAACAACAGAAGTACTATTTAACTATTTTTACTGTACTCTTAACTACTTCTGCCTAAGATGACTAAAAAATTGGGAGGGATTGAGGCTCTGTGGAAGAACAGCTCCTTGGTATGCAGGTTCAATTCCCGGCATCTCTTATTTAAAAGGATCATGCACCAGGTGATGTGAAAGATCTTTACCTAAGACCGCAAAGAACTACTGCGAGTTTGGACTAATGGTCTAATTCACTATAATGATAGTCACAGTCATAGAACAGACCAAAAAAAGAAGAAACTGTGAGGTAACTGCCTTAGAAAATGTTTAAATAATGATCACAAAATTTATACAAAAATTTGTGCAAAAAAATCTGCATTTTCTTCTTCTGAATGTGGATGAAACTTGCACTTTGCCCTAGGAACGTCCTTTCAGAGAATCTCTTGCAACTATGTTATGATACATCGGTAAAAATTAATGAAATTGTTGATACGTACCTGTTGAAATAACAGACCAAGAGTCGCTGCTTTCATCCACATTCAGAAGAAGAAAATGCAGATTTTTTTGCACAAATTTTTGTATAAATTTTGTGATCATTATTTAAATATTTTCTAGCGCAGGTACCTCACAGTTTCTTCGTGTTTTGGTCTAATTCACTATAAAGCAGCTTCATGTGTTCACAGGTTTTTTGTATTATCTTGTTAACTTGGCACTAACTACTCTTCCAGAAACATTCAACTACACAGACTACATACCTAACCAGTAGCTCACAGTGGAGCACAAGAAAACACAGCAAGTACTTCTGCTGCATATTACTTTTTGTTAAAAGCATCTTTCAAAGTTTCAAATTATGCAGAAACCATGTCATAAAAATTTCTAACTTACCACCAGATGCATTGCTTATAGCAGAGCCTGCTGATGCTACCTTTGACACAGCAGCTGGGTTGTATGTCCAAGAGGTTCCACAAACCTCTACCTTTAAGTCACTGTCTGAATAGATTTGCTGCACCCTTCCAACTTTACCTAAAGTCTAAATTGAAGACAAGACAGACCCCAAAATACATTATTTTTAGAAGTTACATATCACTACGCCCAACAGTAAAGTGAATGGTTGCCTCGCTAATCAAAATAAAGGCCACCCGCAGACGAGGTAGGGATCTCTGCATTTTAAGACAACTGCAGACTCACAGAAACATACGACATTGTAAATTAATCAAAAGGGAAACTAACCCAATCCCAAATATGCTTCCGGGGCACAGAATGTTGAGAGCAGCCAAGAGTTTGTTAAACGATAAGGGGGAAGAAATCAACTTAATCAAACCCTTGAGAACGCACAGAGATTCCCCTCAGAGAAAAGGAGATGTTACAGTCATGGGATGGAATGAATACATTGTTCTTGCTTGCCGTTCCCAACAGGTCCCAGGGTATATCATCATGTTGCTATTTTATTTTATACTCTAGTTCAGAGACTAGATTTCTCCCATTAAAACTTCCATTCCAAGATCAGCCTGAATGCTGATCACAGCAGTGAAAGAAATGAAAGAAGCTAAACACATCCAACAAAGAAAAAGATTCTACTCCCACTATGTATTATAACTGGCTGCACTTAGCATGGGGGGCAAAGCCTTCTTTATGCAGCTGCCACATAGTTTTCAAGGAAAAGTATCAAAATTATTTTCCATGGAATTCCTTTGAGTTCTTTATTGATAAAAACAAAAACTCTCTCGGTCACAAGCAAGCCTTATCACAAAAAATGATTCTAGGAAAGTAAAATGGTATGTCTTCTCATATGCTTATTTAGTGGACAAGTCCAGCCAGGTCTGCACATGCAGCAGAATTATGTGGTAATGAGGCGACAGAGTGCTGAGATGGTATAATGGAATATACCACTTCAAACCACAGGTGAAGGGTTATATTTTTCAAGTTCCCTCGTATCAATAATTCCCTGTAAGTGGAAAACCAGTATAAAAATGGCTGATATGTTTGGTGTTTTCCTTGATGTGTTAATGTATTTTCAAGGAGATTTTACATGGGGGACACTAACAATGTGACTCGTCCAATTTTCTGTCTAGAATGGTATAGCCCATTTTGCCAACTTGGAACTCTACCACCTCATTCTGTTGCACATGTAGACTAGGCCTTGATCTTTGAATATCAGGCTTCTCCAGGTGAATTGTCTAGCACTTACACAAATGGGTTTGTGCATCCTAGACAGGGGTGCAGGGTCATCAGCCCCAATGACAACATCCATAGTGTAGGAACCACACCTGGTAGAGGTGCACACATTTTATCATCATCAACTGGTACCATGGAACACATAAATACTCACACCATATTCCAGAACAAGACTCCTATGGCTCCCTGCACCACCAAACTGTCATCTAGTGGAGACATAACCTAACTTACAAAGCCTTAAGGTAAACAATCCCCCATCTTAATTTGAACTGGTATATTAAGAGACACTTATATTTTTAAAAACTTACAGGAAGCATTGCTTCAGCCCATTCACCATGTCCTCGTTGAAGCAGCTTGATTCTTTCCAAATCATAACAAACTTGGACAAGGTCACCCACTTGAAATTGTGAAGTACCCCCTTCAGCTCCCTGAGCAGCATCTCCACTCCGGACAACGTTAGCTTTGGTAAGAACCGCAGGGTTAAAGGTCCACCTAGAAAATATGAGTAGTTTGAAGCATTTTTACAAAAAAATACTTTATGCTTTTACAAAAAAAATCAGGGTTTCTCTGCTTCACCGTTAAGTCAGTTTTGCCTCTGTCTCAGCAGTTGGTGATTGCTGGATTCTGCAAGAATCCAGTACGTTCCATAGTTAGGTATCTAGCCTGGGAGAGTCCGCTTCCATCTAACTTTTTAAAAAAGCAAACCAAAAAGAATGCATGTGACTTCACATTTATAACAAATTGCTGGCCTTCTATGCACAAATCTCAGAATATAATCAGGTAACTCAAAACCCAAACACAACTACTAGTGAACATTCCTGGTAAAAAGTAGTCTAAGGGGAAAAACTGCTTATAATAATTAACTATTGTCAATTGCTATCATATGTATAAACTGCAAAACACCTATGCCAGCAAACAGTCTTAATGCAGTGTCCAGTATTTTTATTACAGATGGTGTCAGTAAAAAGACATTGTTTATTTCAATATTGTATAAAATAGAGCATTATTGTCTGATTTAGGGGACTATTTAAAGAGACAGAAACACACATAGGTGCAATGACAATGGGAAGCAGCCTTTTGACATTTCTCCAATCGTTGAAATTTGAAATTCCTTATAGTTTTGCAATTTTATCTAATGATTTTTTAAAATTATATTCCATTTAGGTTTATAAAGAATACAGAAAAAACTTCTGTTCTGGTTTCAGGATATGACAAGAGAAAACTTTAAGCCAAATCCTTGCAAGAGAACCAAAGTATGCATCAGTAAAAATCTGAGATTAACATACCTATTGCCACTTGGATACTGTACAACAATGTCATGATCTTCATCTATACCGCAAACAGTGCCAGTAGTGGTTAAAGTTTCAAACATTCCATCAGTCCATCCTCCATGGCCATGCTGCAGAGACTGGACAATTTCTAGATCAAGATCAATGTTTACTAAGTCACCAATCTGCAAGCCACCAGGATTCCGGTTACCATTTTGCTCGCCTAAAATTAAAAGAAAATATGTAGTAGGGATGTAAACACATCACACACACAGTTTTACAAATTCCCAAGGACTTAGAGGAACCACAAACTTAACACGATACGATAAAAAGGATAGCTTCTCTGGAGGTGTTGGACTGAACCAGACTTATATTTTATGGTTTATGGTTCTGTTGCTGTCAGTCAGCCTGAGTCCTGGAGGGGTGGGGGGCCAGGGCATAACTTAAACAGATAAAGCTGTATACACACATTCTACACTTCTCTGGATATTATACACTAAATAAATAAGCAGACATCAAAGTAAGTTTCCTCTAACTTACCCAGTACAGGACAGTGGTCTCGGTAGAAGGATCCTCCTTTGGCATCTTGGACACATTTAAGGTCTGACTGAAAAAACAAAACACACATATACAGATATAACACACATATATACAGATATACAGATACATAATACAATATTTACAGGGAACTATAGTTTTAATAGATTATATATGAAGTTTGACTGTTGCTGTGCCTGTACTTAACACCATCATGGTTGTGCCAGACAAGCATTTGTTAGTTTAGGGCCTATTATATAGGTGGCTGCGGTGGCTCAAGTGGTTAAGACGCTGAACTGCAGGCTGTGGAAGGTCAGTAGTTCAGCGGTTCAAGACCCGGGTGCCGCAAGACAGGGTGAGCTCCTGTCTCTAGTTCCAGCTCCTGCCAACCTAGCAGTTCGAAAGCAAGAAATTGCAAGTAGATAAATAGGGACCACTTCGGTGGGAAGGTAACAGCGTTCCGTGCGCCTTGGTGTTTAGTCATGCCGGCCACATGACCACGGAAACGTCTTTGGACAGCGCTGGCTCTTCGGCTTTGAAACGGAGATGAGCACCGCAACCCTAGAGTCGGATTCGACTGGCTTTCGAGCAAGGGAACCTTTACCCTTTTATATAGGCATTATTTCAGTGTCCTTCCTACTCATTTTCTTAACCTCCCTCTTTGATCCATGTGTACCAGAAGAAAAAAAAAATCTGTGACAAAGTGCATTCATCTTTGTGATTATCTCTGTTCCTTGTGCTACCTGGGATATGTGCTTTTGTTTGAATTAATATACATATTTTGAAGCTGTAACTGTGCATCACTGCAAAAGCTACTCCGGGATGGGCAGGATTGTACATATTACTTTCTCTTCACTTCATGCCTCCTATCCACATATAGTCAATTACTCAATCTCTTGCTCTACCAGTCCAATGCAATAATCTGCAGTACTAACCAATAATTTCCCAAAGCAGCTTTCCAAAGTGTAATTCACCTATTTGAAAAGGTGAAAACAGAAACATCCATGCACAGAGATTATTACTGATGGCTCTCCTCAGCTGAAATCAATAACTGGTGGCAATTCCAAGCATTATTGGCAACTACCACCCCATCCCAACAGACAGAGCTTAAAGCTGATTAACTTTTTTAATTCACAAACATTTTTGCACTGTCATTTGGAAGTTACAAGCAGGGCATCCACAAGGACTTATGGAGGACATCTCACTTTTCCTCTCCCCATTATTTCCTCTCCCTTCCCTGAAAGCCCTTGCATCCTCTCCTCTTTTTCTGCTGCTTTCTCACCTTCTCACCTCACCTCCTTCCCTTTATTTGGCCCACTGTCTTCAGATTTCCCTCCTTCCCTCCCCTTGGCAGCCTTCTCCCTGGGAAACCTCTGCATTTTACATCTGCTGGACTGGGCCTAGTCATGAGGTGCCACGTCACTGGGCCAGGCCTGGTGGTGAATCTGGGAACTTGCAAGGACTTGTAGGGGAAACCTAACTTTCTCCTGTATACTGCTCCCCACACTATTTCTTCCAAGGCCATAGCCACCTGGAGATTGCAGAAGCAATACAAAGAAAGAATCACAGGAAAGAAGTAAAAAATAATACAAAAACACTGTGATTATATTAATAAAATTCACTTAAATGCAACTCTTAAGGGGAATGAAACTAACCAAAAGCAGCAGGGGAGCTTTCCTTTCCTTCCCCAGCAGTGGAGAGTCTGGGGAAGGAAAGGGAAGCTGCCCTGCTGCTTCTGGTCAGTCTCACTCCCCTCCTTTCAGCTGTTAAACCTAACTGCCGCTGCATGGCTAAGCACATTGGGGGTGGGGGTGTCTGGCATCATCAGGTGGTGGGGCAGGGCTTGTGGGTGGTGGGGCTCCACCCCCAAATACCCCACTGTGGCTACAGGCCAGATTTCTTCTCTCCTTCCTCCTAGCTGCCCCATATCCTCACCTTTCCCTTCTTCCTTTTTCCTTCCCACACACCAACCAACCTTTTATCTTCCCCACAAATCTTCAGCTACATTTATCGTTTACTTCATCTGTACTCCACCTTTCTCCACAATAGGGACTCAAAGCAGCTTACATCAATCTCTTCTCCTGTGAGGTAAATCAGGCTGAGAATGTGTTAATGGCCCAGGGTTACAGAGTAAGTTTAAACAGTAGAGCGGTGATTTGCACATGAATCTCTCAGATCCTAAACTCTAAACACTACACCACACTGGCTGTTATGGGGTGGCAGCTGCTGAACAGTAGCAAGCGGCTGGGCCTGGGTGAGGTATTCAAATCATGTGGCAGCAAATCACCTGGTGGTTGCCTGTGGGCCTGGCACTGATGAGTCCTTCCTCAAAGGCCAAAACAGCCCTGGACATGAGCCCTGTTCCCTCCTCCTGCCTTTTGCTGACAGAAACTAAGACTTGAAGGCTGGTGATACGGTTGCCTTACAATGGCCACTGAAGATATTTGTTTCCTAAAGCTACAGGTGCTGCTTCTATTATTGGAGGGTTAATCCCCAATATATTTAAAAAAAATATTTCAGATTTTTCTGCAAACCTGGGGCTTTTCTCATGTTTGTAGAAAAACCTTGTTTGTCTGTTTATGACCCTGGTCTCTGGATTTAAGTATCCATAGACAAGACCATGTTCAGAATTGGATATAGTGACAAATGGGGGACTGACAAGGATTTCCTGTTTCCATTCCCAACTGTGACTGTTGCCAGATCTGGCCCCAGTGACTGCTCCCTCAAAGCCCCAAAACACCCTAGAGAAGACCCTTTCCTCTCCCCCTGCCTTTTACTGACAGAAACCAAACCTTGAAGGCTGGCAAGACTGTTGGGGTAGCCTAACAATGGTCACTAAGGGCATTTTTTCTTAAAGCTACAGGCACTGCTTCTACTATTCTTGGGGGGGGGTTTAACCTCTCAATTAAAAAAAATATTTTTTGTGCAAACGTAGGGCTTCAATTAAGTTTGTGGAAATATCTGTCTTACCTGTCCATGGCCCCAATCTCTGGATTTAGGTATCCACAGATGTGGCCACATTGAGAATTAGATCTATTAATTGATAATACAGCAACCAGTGAAGGCAATGCATTCTGTAGACAACTATACAGTGCTCCCTTTCTTTCCTCATAAATTTTGCATCACAAAGCACTGCCCCATGAATGGCTGGCACATGTTCTATAATTACAAATATTGTCAACATAAATAGTGGAGGCAGCAGCTCCCACAGCAGCTGAAGCATTAACGGTAGTCTTGCCCAACAGACAAGAATGTGTTGCCCCTACGTTCACTGTGCAATTACTTCCTCCCAGATAAAAGTGAGGCTGGATACTGTAACCAACACTATTGTTGCTTGGCAGACTAGGAGTTTGAGGGTGGGAGGATTTAGTGCATTCTAACATTGGGAATTGGTTAATTTGTAAACTGGCTGGATTGTTGTTCCCTGTAAAACAACCAGTCCTCCCTGCCTTTACATGATGGATAACCCAGCCTTAAAATTCCCGGTCACATTCACTGCTTGAGTCATGCGTCAAAAGTCACTATACTGTTTCACTGTTTTCTAAATTACATGTACATTTCTATAAAACTTACACAGAACTGGAACTTTTGAGTTCAAGTCATTCAACAATAGGCATGTGCCAACCTGCAGCAGCTTTAAATGCCTCATCCAAAGCTTGGAGTCAGTGAATGGCACAAAAATCAGCACGCATGCTCATAATATTCTTGATCTAAATTACAAGCTGAAGAGATTTTTCAGGGTCAACAGGACTTGCCCTGAAATATGCTTGAGTATTAAGGCTGCATAAATATACTGAATACATCAAACTCCACTGACACCACTAGCGATTAACCAATTCCACCAAAATATATAACTTTTAATATTTACACGATTTCTGCAAGCTATTGTTAATTGTGCTGTTTATAGGACGCAGATTAAAATAACCAATCTAAAAACAGACATCTATTGGGTATACCCAGAAGAAATCCTATTTCCCCTTCCCTGTTGTTTTGCCCTTTCTATTCCAAACAGCAGCCATCTGGTATTATCTCTGAAGCAATTCCCCTGGGGCAAAGGTCATTCAATGCACCTACATTAAAGAGTGAAGAGAGCAAGAAGAGAAGAGTCCTCTAACTCATATCATCTGGAACTAAGGGAGCAAACAAAGGGACAGGTGGTGTATAAGCCAGCCATGTGTTGCAGCAAGGTCTTGTCTATTTCTTTATTACTTTGAGAAAAGCCTATCTCAGTAAACTTGAGGAACTGGCAGACTGCAGCATGGAAAGAACAATGCATAATCAGCTGACAGAGCTGCCAATAATCAACTCAGTTGTATGTATATGAAGAGAAAGGCCAGCAAACTCAAACTTTAAGAAATGAAAACCAAATATCTTAACAGTAATGCACTACAAAGTAGAAGGAAGAATACGCTCCTGGTCTAACAATGTTGCATTTATAAAGTTGGCAAAGACTCTGCATTTATCAAGACAACACACATTAATTGAATTCTCCCATGTTGACCATGATAAAAAAGAACAAAAATATGCAAAAGTATGTATACATAAGGAAACTAAATGAGCTGCCTCCTAAAGCTGAAAACACGGCTTTGGATAAATGTTTAAAACAAAAAACCAAAAGCCAGTTTACAGAGAGTCTGTGCAAGATCACCTTCTATTCAAACAGATTTTCTGTTTTAGAACACTGCTCCCTTCACAATTTGACAGGAGACAGACACATGTAAGAGTACCATGTCAACCTGATACACAAATGTTTAACTTAATCAATGGCATATTACATGCATTAATTGTAATCTTGATACTGGTGTATACAAAACTTTATGCTACAGGAAAAAATCCAGCATTCATCATAGGGAATAAGCTTTTGTGGGGGGAGGGACATCTTGTAAATGAGTGAAATCGAAGAAATTTGATGGCTAATTAGAATGTACTGGTAGTTTAACAAACACCAGTCAGCATTAAATCCCAATCTTAAAAAGATCAGAATAATAATTTACTAGGGCTAAAAACATTTGCCAAGTAAACACACAATTAGACCAAAATACCTTCAGGTTTAAATAACTGTTCAATTAAATATTTTACTGTAAAGATGTATGACAGCAGCATTAATACTATGTATCAAGGAAAGTTGATTTATAATACAGATTACTAGGAAGAAGCAAAAATTGGTTTTACTACTAATTTATAGACTGTGTAGCAA
Source organism: Gekko japonicus (assembly GCF_001447785.1). Taxonomy (NCBI): domain Eukaryota; kingdom Metazoa; phylum Chordata; class Lepidosauria; order Squamata; family Gekkonidae; genus Gekko; species Gekko japonicus. Next base: position 18,654 of record NW_015169808.1, on the reverse strand, counting down.
TTATAGCTTAAAATGACTGAAAACAAGAAGAATTTAGTGATCTAGACTGAAACTTCAGCAACCACTGTACCAGGAAGCTGCTCAAATATTTGTCCACTATTTAGACTGTAAAAATACCAACCATATTTAATATTATAAAGAAACATTTAGACCATATTCTCTAGCAATTTGTAGTCATCTTAGACAACCTATTAATAAAAGTATCCGCCAGTAATAGTGAGACAGAACCCATTTCAAAAGTTTATGCCATCTGCATTACTAAACTGAGACTAGACCTATGCATATGCATGACCCCATCCATGCAGCTGTAGCAACAATGAAGTGCTTAATAGCATGCAAACTGACAGAAGGACATCACAAAAGAAGATAAATAGCCCAGCACAAACCATTTTTATATTCCTCCATTCCCCCACAAAGCAATTTCTCTTTGTTTTGCATTACTCCTTACCATGCCCTCAAAGCCAACTCTGTAAAGGTTTTTAGCTCCATTGTCCCATAAAACATATGCTGCACTGTGTGGGCTCGATGCACTCCAGTCCTGGATTTCTGTTACCTAACAGAATCAAAAAGAAATGTATGTATCTGGTGCAAAAATAATATTTAACCACAAGGTACAGATAAGAATTTGATGTAAGAATTTTTATTCGTTATCAAAATATTTTCAAAATCAATTTTATTTAGCCAAATATCCTCATATTTGGAAAGCACATGTCCTAATTAGCCTAGGGAAATGACCAACAACAGGGGTGGACAGTGGCAGGAAAGGGAAGCTATACTTCACTATGAAAATTCCAACACTTTCTGCTCCACTAGTTGGGAAATCAGCTGTCTTTCCTTCCATAACCACACCTTTTCCCAAAGAGATGATCGGAGATGAAGCTTTTTTCTATAGCTCATGTTCTTAAAGTACAGCTCTATCTCTGATCATATCTTTCAATTGAGGAAGTCTTAAAGCAATCAGAGATCTTTTTGCAATTTGTAAATAGATGTTGGGACATATTTATGCCACCTTAAAGTAGGGGAACCACACACTTGTTATGTTTGTGTGGTGCCCTATGCAGCCTAGGGAACAGCTTTAATCTGCGTTAGACCTCACCCTAGAGTTTTGTGTTCAGTTTTGGGCACCACAATTTAAGAAGGATATAGACAAGCTGGAACGTGTCCAGAGGAAAGCAATGAAGATGATGAGGGGTCTGGAGACCAAGTTCTATGAGGAAAGGTTGAAGGAGCTGGGTATGTTTAGCCTGGAGAGGAGACGAGTGAGAGGTGATATGATAACCATCTTAAAGTACTTAAAGGGCTGTCATATAGAGGATGATGCAGAGTTCTTTTCTGTTGTCCCAGAAGGTCGGACAAGAAGAGCTTTCAGCTAAACATTAGGAAGAACTTCCTGACAGTTAGAACGGTTCCTCAGTGGAACAGGCTTCTTCAGGAGGTGGTGGGCTCTCCTTCTTTGGAGGTTTTCAAACAGAGGCTAGAGAGCCATCTGATAGCAATGCAGATGCTGTGAACTTAGGTAGATCATGAGAGGGAGGGCAGGAAGGGTTGCCTGAGTGCATAGTTCTTGTGGTCCTTTCTTACACACCCAGGGAAATGCTGATGGCCACATTGGGATCAGGAAGCAATTTTTATCCAGGCCAGTTTGGCCAGGGATCCTGGAGGTTTTTTGTCATCTTCTGGGCATGGAACAGCAATCACTGCGGGTGTGGAGGGGGAGGTATTTGTGAATTTCCTGCATTGTGTAGGGGGTTGGACTAGATGACCCTGGAGATCCCTTCCAACTCTATGATTCTATGATCATCACATTTACCTATGCTAATAGCACTACAGGGATAGAAACCACTGAGTCAAAACTCATAATGGAACAGCTACCAATTACGGCCACTTACAAAATAAAATCATCTACAAGTACCATATCTTTCTTGGCCACAAATGCAGACAAACTATTCTTAGCATACATTTTAGGCAAAAAGGGAGCGGTCATATGACTTAATGATTGAAACAACCCTCAAGAGCTCAGCTAGAGCCCTGTCACCCACAAGCCCTGTTCACAAAGCTACAGTGAATGCATATACAATCTGTGTACAGTTTACACTTGACTAGTCTTTATACATGGGTTGAATAATTCTCATGTTACATTCAAGGCACATACAGCTGAATATGCAATTGAAATTCCACATTTATCCGAGTACTGGTACCCATTTTCACTTGTAAAGTGAACCATCATTGGCTTTCTTATAGACAACATGGACATGCAGGTTGTATGTGCGTTCACTGTAATATGTGAACAGTTAACAATATATAGACTGATACAGAACTCTGGTGATATTTTGGTGAGAGCCAGCATGGTGCAATGGTTAGAATGCTGACCAGTTGTGCTCTCTCAGCATGACCTTCCTTACAGGGTTATTGCATGGTTAAATGGAGGAGGAAAGAACCATGTATGGTGCCCTAAACCTCCTGTCCCTGCAAGATTTTTTTAAAAATTGATAAGGGATCTTGAAAGTATCTGAACTCTTACTTTTCCCCTACGTCCATTGCCACCATCCTGATCTTCCCACTGCCAATCAACTCCTCGAACCACCCTGGCACCTGTGAAGATTCCTCTTGCAGTGATCTTCTTTGATTTACGCCGAGACTCCAACAATACCCTAAAAGTTAATGTGAAATGAGTGCCTTTTATAGATTCTACAGCACAAGCAAGTTGGTCAATATCTTTCCATTTCCTGTTTTAATAAAGAAATTACTTTTTGATATACTGAAGATCTCAGAATTAAGATATACAGATTAGCTGCTGCTTCTATAGCTAAGTCAAATACTGTTTCATAAGTAAATTTTTTGATCAAAATATGCCGATAAAAAAATCTACTTTAAAAATCTGTATGCCACCTCTCCAGATCTGCTTGAGATGGCTCACATACAAAACTTTAAAATGGAACAAACCAAATAACAGCAAAGCTTTAAAAACAAAAACAAAATCAATAAAAACATGCCAATGAAATCAGCCATTAAAAACAAGCCATGGTATAAAAGCACATAAAACAGAGACAGTTTAAATGATGTTGATAAAACAGTCCTCATTTTAGGCAATCTTAAGAGCTTAAAAAATAGAAGACCTTAATTATAAGCCTGAGTAAACAGAAATTATTTGGTCTGGTACCTAGGAGAGTAAGGCAGGTGCCAAGCAAACTCTATAGGACATTCCAATAGAGAGGTAACACCACTGCAGGCTCAGGCACAGAGGTCTCAACTGGTACGCTGGACAATATGGAAGGAGGTGGTTCTTCAAAACTACCCTGGCCTCAGCAGTTTATAGCCCCACAGGTGAGAACCAGCACTTTTAGACTGTTCATAGAAACAGGTAGGCAGCACATGCATATCTTTCCACACGGGTGTGATACAGTCCCTATAACCAGCCTCTTACAGCTTACCTTTCACTTCCTGGTGTGGTTATTCTGTAAAAGCGATGTCGTAGGTGATGTTTGTCCCCATGATAACATACTGTGCACAAGTCATAATTTGTACATTCAGCACATTTCCATCTAATACCAATTATTGGTTGCTGACGACAAGTATCACACATTGTTCCATCATGTTTAATTCCTGTGAAAAGGAGTAGAAGACATACAACATTTTGGAACATATGTGTATACTCCTAAGAACATGCATTTGCTGTGAAATCACTGTAACATTAAATTAGTTTTTACAAATTCTTTGCACAGTGCCAATGATTCAGTTTATTACATACTGCAAGGTATTGAATATGACAAGAATTTATCCATGCATTTGTGTCAAGCTCTTGAACTGACCTGCTTACTACAATAATTTATGACAGTTCATAAAATCAGGCACACATGCAAACCTGCCTAAGCTGAAGTTTGAAGGTTCAATCTTATTTATGCTTCCATGATGACTCTGTAAGTATCCACAAAAGATTATTTTGATCTAATTGGGGTAGACATGTATGTATGTCTACATGTATACAGTGTTCTATTTTGGGGAAATAAGCAAGTTCATAGATGAAGTCTGAAAATAAAATGACTAGTTTCAAAGTTTTTATAATGGCCCCATCCCCTAAAAAGAAATGAAATACATAAGAACATAAGAGAAGCCAATGTTGGATCAGGCCAATGGCCCATCTAGTCCAACACTCTGTCACACAGTAGCAGGTGTAGAAAAATATTAGTAAAAATGATCAAAGGATGGGAGTACTTCCCAGATGAAGGGAAGCTACAGTATTTTAAAGGAGTTTTTTGTGAGGATAACAAATACCACATATGAAGTTTACAAAATTATGTGGGAAGATTTTTTTTGAAAGAGTGGTCAGAAAAAATTCTATTATAATACTAGAATCCGGATGATTGATCAGAAGGATGCACAGGGCAGAAAGAAGAAAAGACTCCTTCAGACAACACAGAATTAATGTACAGAATTTGGAGCCATAAGATGCTGCGGTGGTTTTTAAAAAGGATTAGGCAAATGCATGGTGGATTGGTCTACCCATGAATATTAGCTATGTTTGCTAAACAAAATGTTCATGTTCATAAGCAGCAGGCCTCCCAGTAACAAATGCTGAGGACATAATAACAAAAAACTACCACTTTCATGCCCTGCTAGTGAGCTTCCCAATCAATGTTCCCTCTAAGCTTTGGAGTCTTGTGAGCAAAAATTCTACTTTGTGAGCGACTGGCATTAAAGTTGTGAGCAAGAGATTTCACTGCTGCAGAAATTAGTTTCCTCTGGAGCCATCCTTCCTGAACTAAGACAAAAATGTGTGAGCCGGAGGCTAAAAAACTGTGAACTAGCTCAGCTTAGAGGGAACATTGTTCCCAATGGTATCTGGCTAGCCACTGCTGGAAACAAAATGCTGCACTAAATGAATACCTGTTGTGATTCATCTTAATAGCTCTTATTTTCTCAGCCGTAACAATCTCAGTAACTGAATGCAATGGCACTACTTTCTTACAATTAACATCTATGAATGTAGACATAACCCTTACAGTTAGTTTATATCTATACATATACAAGAACTTAGAAATATTTTGTAAATAAAATATTTAAAGGGTTTCTGAGACAATGACAAGACACCCCTAAGAAACTGAAAAATCGATAAACTGTGTAATTTTTCTCTTAAAATGCATTTCTAAATGTATTTCCCTGTGACTTACTTATAAACCAAATACAAAACCCATATTTAAGTAACCAGAGAACTACAATTGGAAGAACTTTTTTCAAAGGGTACGATTTAAGATTCAACAAAATGGTCAAAATAAACAGAGATTTTAAATAGGAAAGGCTTAAAATCGCGCGTCGAATGTGCATAAATGAAATTATCTAAAAGTCTGTCAAATGTGTATCCTGCCCTTCTATTCATGACAAACCCCAGCCATTACATGTAAAAGTAAGATGAGATCTGAAGCATGTATGCATTTCAGTTCACAGCCTTGGGAATTCTTTTCAAGAACTAGAATCTAATTCAAGAAAAACATATTACTGGTACATTACAATGTAAGCGGCATTCTTTTTTCCTGAATAAATAGAACCAACTACAAAGTTTTTTAAATTTCAAGTTCATAATTTAGCATTTGCCCCCAAAAGTCTACAAACAAGTTGCCCCTCAACCACTTTCCAGGCTTCTTTTCACATATTCAGAAGCACCAACACACATTCAAAAATTGGGGGAGGGGCCCCAGCTCAGTGGCAGAGCACTTCCTTTGCACACAGAAAATCCCAGGTTCGATTTCTGACATCTTCAGTTAAAAGATCAGGCACAGTGGGTGATATGACAGACACCTGAGACTCTGGAGAGCCACTACCAGGCAGAGCAGACAGTAGTGATCTTGACAGATCTTATTTAGCAGAAGACAACTTAATATGTGACATTGCAAAATGAGCATATACATCGTATGTACCAATATACATACATCTGTGTATACTGCTCAACCAATAAATAATACTACATTCTGTAGACTGAGCACTAGAGTTCACTGGACAAGCAGGACTCCCAAACACCATGCACTATTGCCACAGGAAACGTGACAGAAAGCTCAGGTGTCTGCCTGTGCTCTCTCCTGCTTTGATCATGAACGTAGGAAGAGAGTTTGCCAACAGCTGTCCCATAACTCCACTGAACGCTCTACAGGTTTGAACCGAGATGGCTGCTAGCCTCTAAGCAGCAACTTGCATGACATACTCTGTACTTTAAAAGCAAGGCAAAGAAAAATATAGGCAGGACTGCCATATACAGCTGCACTACTTGGACCTTTCCACATTTTTTAGCCTTAACCTAAAAACAGAGTGCACCATGAGGAGCAACTGCCAGGAGCCCAACCACCACCCAAGAACCCCAGCCTACTTTCCTAGAGTCCAGACATACGGCATGGCCCACTTGAGTGACCTTTGAGAGGTAAGGCAAGGCTGCTGTCACGTTTTTATGCTCCTCTCCCCTTAAGTTTGCCTTCTGACTTGATAAGGTATGAAGAGATTCAAGTCGTGGCAGAAACCTTGAGGATTATATGGAATACCTCAGAACAAAGTGTGGGGGAAAGGACAGCAGAATCCAGGCAAGAGGGTTGGTGGTACTTTTAGACACTGGAAAATTATTTCGGTATGCTAAAATTAGCGTATCAGCAGCTTTCAGTGCTTTTGGTTTACCTTAAACTGAAACAAACTAAGGGAAGTAAGTACATGCTACATTGCCTTTAAATTTTTACCAGCATTATTCCAATGAAAATAATTTCCACATAAAGCTTTGAAAGTGTGTGAACACAACATTTCAACTACATCTGATTTTTTCCCCTTATCAAATATTGCAGTTCATTCATTTGCTGCTATTGGGTCATAAAGTTAACATGGAGTACTTTTTATTTTTTATTTACTAAATATGTCTGCTGAATGTGATCAAGAGCTTCAGAAAAACTTCTGATTCATATTTTCCCGGGGGGGGGGGGAAACACATCAGTGCTTCTAGCCTTACAAAACCCAGCCGGAAATACCAAAGTTGATTCTTTCCAAAGCTGAATGGAAAAGGCCATTTCTTTTTATTTACAAATTTCACTGCACTTCTACATTATACTATACAGGAATGTAAGTATTATAGACAGCAGCAGCTTTCTCCTATGGAAGCTGTTTAAGATGGAGCAAACAACAGGAGAGAATAATGACAACTCACACTGCAAGCAATTGGAATTCATACAACAAATGTCACTCTGCAACTGTTACAAGTCACCAAATATTACGATAAATTTGATCCTAGAGTACATTTTAATTTATATTTCCTTAATATACTCTAGCAATTAACATTAATTTTCCAAGTATCTATGACTGCAAAGTGTATAGAAACAAAGTGCTCAAAGAACACAAACAAAGCTATCTCAAGCTGGTGTCTGAAGAGTGGTATATCATTTTTAAAATAATAAATAAAAATGCAAAGTAAGCTTTGTGTAAAAGTGCTGCTTTAGATGGGTTTTGCATCAGACTCCTAATATTAAGATTTGCTGTCTTCTACCAGGGCAGGCTACTTGTCCAACTAGTGTACAATCAGACTAGCAAGAACTCTTCAGAGTCTCAAACAGAAATCTTTCTCAGGGTGAGATCATTTACCTGAAGCTGACTGGCCTTTAACCTGGGACCTTTTGTATGAAATCAATCAGACGCCGGGGAGAAAACTCAGGTCGGACGCCGAGCCAGCCGAACCGCGCATGTCCGAGCATGCACAGTTCGGCTCCAAGCCGGGGACGCGCCGGCGCATCCTTGCACCGGCGATCATACACCCGGTTTGCGGCACGGCAGGGAGATGAACCACCTCGGTAGGTGGTTCCTCCTCCTTGAGCCGCATCATCGAGGGAATGGGCCAGTTCGGGGGCGGAAGCACCACGCTTCCCAGATGTTGTGGTGTGATCGCGCTGGTTTGATCCGCCCCCGAACTGTCCCGCTACTGGGCCAAATCCCCTCGTGTGAATGGGGCCTAAGTTAGTCCATCCCATTTTGAATTCAGACTCTTAGACAATTAACTGGGTTAAAGAGATGCTCCCAGTGGAGGCTTTTTAAAATCCCCCCACTTGGTCATGAAACTCATTGGCTGACATTTGGACAGTTTAGTATCTTAGCCTAACCCGACTTAGAGGGTTGTTGTGAAGACAAAATGAAGAAAATAACCATATATACTGCTCTGAGCTCCCTGAAGGAATGCTGGGATAAAAAATATATTGGAGAGAGCAACAGATTACTCACATGATAAAGATCTAGTATGACCAATATTCTGAGAGCTTTTCAAATCAATAACATGCTGTACCCAGCAACCTAAAAAGTATCACACTGATTTATACACCATCACTCCAAGAGTGCAATATAATTAACAGAACAGTTATAGTTACTAACTAGGTTTGTTAAAAATATTATTCTGGAAAACTAAACTTGCTTAGGATAAAGTTATGACATTACAGCTCTGCCCATAGCAATCTGTACCAAGCTAGGAAGCGAAATAGGGCCCTTTTATCTGACAGGTAAAAGTGAGCCAGAATTGAAAGCACTAATCATTTGTTAGGTTGTGTGCGCCTTCCACACTTAATGAAGCACACAAAGTCTGATGATTTCCAAAAGCCATTCATCAGCTGCAGGACACTAAGGCTAATTTTCCTATGCACACTTTGTTGCTGCTGCCATCAAGTCACAGGTGACTTATGGCGATCCCATAGGGCTTTCAAGCCAAGGGATGCTGAGAGGTGGCTTGCCATTGCCTGCCTCCATGTCATGACCCTGGAAATCTCCCATTCAAGCACTAGTCAGGGCTGACCCTGCTTAGCATCTGAGATCTGATGGGATTGGGCTATTCAGGTCAGGGTGATGCACACTTACCAGGTAATATCCCATTAAACTCAAGACACGTGCTCTGGAGTAAGTCTATATGGACCAGGATGCACTTGTGATCAACTAGCATAATTTGGGGGGAAATAAAAGGCACAAACCATCTGTTTTTATTATCATTACTGTTAACCAAATGGAACAGTTAAAAAAAAAAATCAAGGTTGTACGACCAAATTATCCTATTACAGGCACAAAGATTATGCTTTGCATAAACATCATAACCACAATGTTTTGTGAAAGAAGGGGCATTCCTCCCTGTAGCTCTCCTTGGCCGGGGAGGATTAACTGGTGTTACAATTATTTTCAAGTTTCTGATCGCATAAGCAGCTCATCCCTCTTTGAAAGAATACTAAGTCAAACACAAGCCATTTTTAAAAATTGCTGAGATCATGTCTACTGAGTCATCACATATTTACTGCTAGATAAAAGAGATGCCCCTGCTTTCAAAAAATATGCCTTGGCCTTGAGAAGTTCTCACTGCTGTAACAACCATGACATGAACCCTCCCAGGAAAACAACAGGAGGACCTTCTTCTAAAAACATTCTGTTGTAACAGTGAGTTAGGTTTATATCCCTTGAGCTGGCTCCTCAGCCTTTAAAGAACGTGGTGCTCCCAGCCAGTAAACGCTCCACCTATTCAAGTTCCCCCAGCAACATACACTGTTTCCTTTGACCACCCCAAGGCCTTTCTCGATCCTCTTCCTGCCCGTCATAATTCCCACTCTGATCCTTCGGGAAGCCCTCGACCCCAGCTGCTAGAGAGGCAATGACAGGCACCAAAGGCCGCTTCGCCCTCCAGAGGAGCCCTGGTCCAGAGGAGCCAGCGAAGGGAAGGCGGCCATCATCACACTGGTCTGGCCATTCGCCAGCAAAGACGCTTAGCCGCCTAGCTGGTCAAAATCTTTTCTTCCCCACTACCGTTTCTTGACATCCGAAGTGTGCGTAATAATGGAAGCCGCCTAGAGCGCGTTTGCCTAAGGAAGGCGGAACACACCTTTGCTTCCCCCAAAAAACAGGAGTCCTGGAGACGGGGGGGGGGGGGGAGAGAAGGGCCGCTGGCGGGCTACCCGCCCGCCCATCCCTGGCCTGCCCGCCCATCCCTCACCTGCCCGCCTTGCTCTTACCGGTGGGCGCGCTATCCAGGATGCGCAGGTCGTAGGCGCCCGAGCAGCGGTAGTTGGCGGCCGTGCCGTTGTCCCAGACCACCACCACCTCCTCGGGGCTCTCGAAGCTGCGCACGGTGCCCACGTGGCCCTCGCCGCCGTCCTGCTTCCCCCACTTCCAGTCGGGGCCCCTCACCACCCGCGCGCCGACGCCTTCCACCATCACCCGGTTATTCCGCGAGCTGCTCATCCTCGCCCAGCGCCTTCGGCCCACCACGGCCCTCACGACAACGCGAGCTGGGGGCGAGGGAGAGGGCGGCTGCGGCGGGCCTTTGGCGCCGATAACGGAAAAGGGGGCAGGGCTCCTTCCAGAGTCGCGCCGGGACAACAAAAGCGTGGAACCGGGCCGGCCGGTCTCCTGCACTGCTTGAGGGGGTGGGGTAGGATGCGGCCTCCGCCAGCGGAGCGCAACGTTTACGACGCCGGACTAACCAATACACACGCCCCTTCTTCCGAATGGCTCCTCCCTCACAGGAGACGCTCACGCCGTTTCCTACTGTCTGCAAATGCAGAGGCCGACCGGGCGCGTCAGCAAGTACATCCGGGCACGACGGCGGCCGCGCAACCACGAAGACCAGACTCTCAGAAGGAAAGGCCGTGGCTCTTCCTGCGCATGTTCCGAGTCTGCCCTTTCAGGAGAAGCCTAGAGGGAACGGCTGGCTCCATTCTGAACAAAGAGACAAGCTCCGTAGCGACATCTAGGGGAACCAGACGGAACTCTGCACTGAGTCTGGGCACAGGGTTTTAGACAGTGGCTTCGTTGTGGCTGCGCTGGCATTTTTGTTTCCCGTTTTCTTCAGAGCTCCAAAAGATTAATGCTAGGTATTGTGTTTTAATCGAAAAATATATAATTGTTTTGGGTTAGATTAATAACATAAAGCGATTTTTGCCCCGCATGATAACTATCTGGGGCTGCGGTTGCACACACTAAATAACCCACTTTCCAACTGGATTTTGCCAGTTCACACAGTAAATTCCAGTTGGAAAGTGGATTGAAAGTGTATTATTTAGTGTGTGTGGCCGCAGCCAAATGTCAACGGTCTCAATTTAAACTTTTTATCAGCTCGATAACACTGGCTGTTGCTAGTAGCTGGCTTTCAAGAGCAGAACCTACAACCTACAGTGTCTTGTTTCCTTCATGGCTGTTAAGAGTGGCATCTATGAAAAGTATATGGGACTATATTAGCACAAACAGATAACTTCTATCAGACAATATATAAAATTAAAGGCAAGTCCTGTACAATGACCTTCAAAGGGTGTAATTTAGAATTATATGGAAATACAGAGGTAATCAATCAAGCCTTAGAAATGTAGCAGCCAGGGCCGGCTCACCCACTAGGCGAACTAGGCATTCACCTAGAGCGCTGGGCCCTGGATGGGGTGCCGAGCTGTGCCTCCCCCCCACCAAAAGCCCGCGAGCAGCTCTCAAAATTTCAGTGCTTTGCTAATTGGGGAGAGGCATCCGGCGAGCATCCCCCGCCCAGAGGCCGGATCCCCCCCCTCCCAAACTGCCTTCAGAAGCGGAGCGCAAGAGAAATCTCTCTTCCATCTTGGAGGGCACTGCAGGAATGTGCGGGGTGTGCTCGCTGGGTCCAACAGCCGCCGGGGGGGGGGAGGCGGTGATGGCGGTAGCAAAAGGGTGGCTGGCTCCAGAGGTCTCCAGGTCTCCAGGCTGCACTGGGAGGTTGGCATCTGCGCCACAAGGCAGCCTTGCCTAGGGCGCAGAAACACCTCGAGCCGGCCCTGGTAGCAGCGTTCTGTTTTATTTATATTTTATTTAAAGAAGTAACATAGGCAGTTACCAGGCTCAATTCAAGGTACTGGTAGTCACCGACAAAGCCCTTCATGGACTTGGTCCATCATTTCTGCAGAATGGCCTCTCTTCCTGTGCTCCACTGTGACAACTCCACTCATCTAAGCAGGGCCTTCTACAGGTGCCATCCAGCAAATGGGCAAAATCAACACCCACCCATGCATATGCATTGTCTTGTGACCCCCACATTATGAAATGGTCAGCCTGTTGGGGTTAGGAAGGCACCCATTCTCCTTGCTTTCTGCAAACTATGCAAAACTGAATTATTCAGGAGGGCTTTTTTACACAGGTACTAGGGCTGTACTGTAAAGAAATGGTTCAGAAAGTTGCTTTGGTAAAGAGACAGAGACTGCAGAGTATACTACTGTGTATAGTATATACTGGAAAATGCAACAGTGGCCACAGGACTGGAAAAGGTCAGTTTACATTCCAGTCCCAAAGAAGGGCAATGCCAAGGAATGTTCAAACCATCGCACAATTGCACTCATTCCACATGCTAGCAAGGTCATGCTCAAGATTCTACAAGCTAGGCTTCAGTAGTATGTGCATAGAGAACTGCCAGAAGTACAAGCGGAATTTCAAAGAGGTAGAGGAATGAGAGATCACATTGCCAACATTTGCTGGATTATGAAGAAAGCAAAGGAGTACCAGAAAAACATCTACTTCTGCTTCATTGATTACGCTAAAGCCTTTGATTGTGTGGATCACAACAAACTGTGGCAAGTCCTTAAAGAGATGGGAGTACCAGACCACCTCACATGTCTCCTGAGAAACCTGTATAAGGGTCAAGAAGTGACAGTTAGAACCGGATATGGAACAACTGATTGGTTTAGCATAGGAAAAGGAGTACGACAAGGATGTATACTGTCACCCTGCTTGTTTAATTTATATGCAGAGTACATCATGTGAAATGCCGGCCTCAATTAATCACAAGCCAGAATTAAGATTGCCGGGAAAAATATCAACAACCTCAGATATGCAGATGATACCACTCTAATGGCGGACTTTATTTTGCTCCAAGCATGATCCTACTATGTTAGGGTTACCCTATTCTGAAAAGCAAAAAAAAGGGCATATTTCCCAACTTACTGCTTCAAACAAGTGCTCACTATGACAAATCCCAGTTTAAATTCCCCTACTATTTAAGCTGTGATAATTGCTATTAACTAGGAATAGTCCTAACCTTCCAAATCCAAAAAAGGACATTGTTATCAGGTTTTTGAAAACATCCCAAAAAAGGATGGACTCCAAAAAAGAGGATATCTGGTAACCCTATACTATGTAATTTCTGCATCGTTTAAGGTGTCATGTTAATGCTTATGCTTTGTTTAGCTCTGTTTCAGATTTCTGCTAGGTTTCAAATTTCTACAATCCTATTGCATTATTTATTGTATGTCCCATCCTGTTGATCATATTTGACTTACACTGGTAACCCACCCTGAGTCTCAGTGAGAAAGGCGGACTTTGGCTTTGGCTTATTTTTTCCCCTAATACGAGCTGGGCAATGTTATTTTATGCAAAGGGGCATGGACCTGAGAAACCCAAGAGCACTTTATCCCCATTGATTTACCACACTTAATGGATAGGTGGAAAAACACATTCCAGGGGGTACACAACTGCCCCAAACAGAAGTCTTACATCGTCTGCTCCTCTCTCTCCCAGTAGCATGGGTTTAAGGAAATGCATGGCAGGACATCACTGTTCCCAAATTCTCCCATCTCTGTTGATCTGTGGAGTATAATCAGGCCCATAGCCAGGATTTTGTGGTTTGTGGGGCAATTTTTTTTGGTGGGGCTGCCATTATTTTTATGTCAGTTCAAATCCACCCCCCCAACGGTAAGCACGTGGCCTGCCAATCAGATGGAAGGCCCTTTAAATCTTGCCGGGAGGGAGAGGGGCGCACGCCATCCCCTGCTTCTTCTTTTGAGAAGAAGCCGGGGGGGGGGGGGGGCTGCACATAACCCCCCATTCTTTTAAAAAAATCTTATTCTTTAAAAAAATTCTTTTTCTTAAAAAAATATTGTGGAGTTGGCCCTTTAAGGAAGGGGGCAGAGCCCCCAATAGCCCTGCTGTAGCTATGGGCCAGAGTATAATGATATCACAGCACATGTTTTCTTTTACTACATATTACCAAGGGGGGGG